>NW_026057582.1:29360190-29417890 GCF_023721935.1 Panthera uncia
TATTATTTTATTTTATTTTATTATTTTATTATTTTATTTTATTTTATTATTTTATTTTATTCTATTATTTTATTTTATTTTATTATTTTATTATTTTATTTTATTTTATTATTTTATTTTATTATCTGATTTTATTTTATTATTTTATTTTATTTTATTATTTTATTTCATTATTTTATTTTATTACTTTATTTTATTATTTTATTTTATTTTATTTTATTTTATTTTATTTTATTTTATTTCATTTTATTTTATTTTATTTTTTTGCAAAATTGTTTGGTTATTCTAGTTCCCTTGCCATTTCAAATAAGTTTTAGAGTAAGCTTGACCACATCTATAAAAAAGTTCTTCTGATATTTGTATTGCAATTATGTTAAATTTGTAGATCGACTTAGGGGGGAACTGACATTTTTACTATGTTGAGACTTTCAACTCATGAACAAGATGTATATCTGTCTTTTTTTTAAGTCTTTGATTTCTTTCATGAGTTTGTAAGTTTGTTAGTACACAGAACCTATACATGTTTGGTTAGAGTTATACCTCAGTGTTTCTTTCTTTTTTTCTGTCTTTTTTTTTTTTTGTTATGGGGGGGGAACTACTGTATTTGTATTAAATTTTAGGTTCCTACTGTTCATTACCAGTATATAAAAATAAAACTGAATTGTCAACAGACTTTGCACCTGCTGTGTCAATGAGCTCACTTAGATTTCTTGGGATTTTCTTAATCGTGTCATCTGTGAATAAGGATACTTTCATTTCTTCCTTTCCAAAATATATGCCTTTTTTTTCCCCTTGCCTTATTGCACTAGCTAGAACTCAGTACCATGTTGGTTTTGGGGGGAGGAGAGTGGACATCCAGTCTTATTCCTGACGTTAGAAGAAAAACATTGTGGAATGCCTGGGTGGCTCAGCCAGTGAAGCGTCCAAGTCTTTTTTTTTTTTTTTTGCTCAAGTCAGGATCTCACAGTTTGTCAGTTCGAGCCCCACATCGGGCTCTGTGCTGACAGTGCAGAGCCTGCTTGGGATTCTCTCTCTCTCTCTCTCCCTGTCCCTGACTCACTCTTGTTTTCTCTCTCTCTCAAAATAAATAAATAAACTTTAAAAACAAAAACAAAGAAGAAGAAGAAAAACTCTGCACCTTTAAGTATGATGTTAGCTGTAGATTTTTTGTAGATGCTTTCTATGAGGTCGAGAGTGTTACCTTCTATTTCTTGTTCACCAAAAGTTTTTTTATCATGGTTAAATGTTGAATTGTGTCAAAAGTGTTTTTTTTTCTGCAGCAATTAGTATGATCAAGTGGTTTTTCCTCTTTAGATTAATACTATTGATGGCTATTTACAAATATATTTTTGCTATTTCATTGATTGCTATTTAAAAATTGAGCTAGCCTTCTTGTATTCCCAGGATAAAACCCACTTGGTCATAGCGAAGTAGATACACAGGTAGGTGGATGGATGGATGAATGGGTGGATGGACAGATACACAGAATGTGCTAGATTCAATCTGCTAATGTATCTTTGGGAATTTTGATACCGATGTTCATGAAGGATATTGGCCTGTGGTTTTCTTTTCTTGTAATCTCTTTTCTGGTTTTGTTTCAGAGTAATTAAGTAATCACATGAGTTGGGAAGTGTTTCATTCTATTCTGTTTTCTGGAATCTTCTATTTAGATCTGGGGGTCACAGAAATGACTCCATACCCTCCCTGGTGAATTGAGCTGCACGCCCGATCCCTTCCCTCTCCCTGGTCCATGTCAAATATGTCACAAGCATCACAGCCATGACACCTGAAATCAAATAAAAATAGAAAGGATGGGCTTTCAGAAATACATCCCAGAACATGTCCACAAGTAGAGAGCTGGAAAAATTAGGGGAATGAGAATAAAAAGGAGGGCATCGGTTCCAGGGGGAACTTTATGAATCCTCATCCGCACAACATGACAGGGTTTTACATCTCTATATTTCCACACATGCCATCTTCGAGGGTCCATGGTGCTTTGTAAACAGCAGACATTAAAATTTTTAAAACACAAGGTACATTTACTCATTACATAGCTGAAATCAAGAGCCAGATCTCTGCCTGAAAACTTCAGTAGATAGAGTTGCAACCAAGACCCTCCGCTGTGGTCGGAAAGCTTAAACTCTGGCACACACAACATGGCAGGGGGCAGCAGCTTGGCAGGACCCCTTTGGCAGGCCTGCGTATTTGGGGAGGCCGACGAAACTCTGCCATCAGGAGACTTTTGTGCTCTGCCCTTGAAAGGACTTAATTATGAGCTGGAGCATCACATTACAATCAACACAGGGAATTTTTTATTACGAAAATTTTCACACACGTGGGCACATGCGCATGCACACATACACACATAGAAGTAGAAGAATCTAGTAAGCCCATATGTCCAGTCTTCAGGTCATCGTTTGTCAGTATTTTGCAACACTTTCTTACCCGTACTATTTTCTTTCTGGTCTCAGAGGCAATTAGAGTTTTAAACTCTGGAATGTGTGTTCTTCAAAGGTGAGATTCAGTGGGTAGTCCAATCCTGGTATAGTCTGACACTGCCATTAAGGACCTAAGCCTCCTCCTACCTTTCTGCCCTGACACCCTTAGGTTGTAGGATAATCCTCATGATGGCAAGATGGCTACTGCACCTCCAGGATCACGTCAACATTCCAGGCAGCAAGAAGATCGGTCAAGAGGCACGTTCTAAAGGTCACATTTTGCATTAGAAATGAAAACAGGGTACCAGGGAGAGCAGTCAAATTTGAGATACAAAAATAAGCTTTCCAAGCTAAGAAAGAAGGGAGAATACTAAGAAGTCCAGTTCAGAAAAAATGCAACATTATTGATCAGGTTTTATAGCTTCCAATGAGACCAAGTTTTTATTTATATTTTAAAAATTCTTTTAGTTTATTTATTTCTTTTGAGAGAGAGAGAGAAAGAGAGAAACCCAAGAAGGGGCAGAGAGAAGGGGAGAGAATCCCAAGCAGGCTCTGCACGTAGGGTTCATACTCTCAAAACCATGGGATCACTACCCAAGCTGAAACCAAGAGTCGGACGCTTAAGCAGCTGAGCCACCCAGGTGCCCTGAGACCAAGTTTTAGACAAATAATCTCCTTAAGTCTTCACAACAACCCCAGTGAGTCGCTGAAATAAATTAACAGGTGATGAAATGAAGCCTCAAGAGACCTAGTAGCTTTCTCAAGTCTACAGCGCTGCAAAATGGTAACTCCAAAGCCAGCCCCTTTACTCTGGTCTCATTTCCTTTTCATTGATCCTCCCAGAGATGTGGTAAATGTCCCCACAGGATGAAAAATCTGTAATCTTCACCATCAACAGTCACTGGATGCATGATTTCAAAATGCACAAAATGCACATTCTTCTCATGGCCCTTGCACAACACTGCCCACCAAGCCGCAGGCCAGGCCTGGCTGTGGGGGGGGGGGGGGGGGGTGCGGTGTCCTCCGGGCACTGGTCTGTGCTGCCTCTGGGCAGCGGCCCCACCCCTGGGCCCAAATGCATCCGCTTAAAGAAATGGAGTAGAACCTCCGCAGAGCCGTGTTTCTCTGCTTTTTCTAGCAAAAGAAAATGCACACAGATCCATTGGGCTCAACGTGACCTTCAGTCAAGGGCTTCTGAATTGTCTTCAAAGGAGGAAAATAGCGCCTTGTGCATCACTCTCAGGATAGTTTAATCGTGAACTGAACTTCACATAAAAGCAAAGGTAAG
This sequence comes from Panthera uncia, assembly GCF_023721935.1. Taxonomy (NCBI): domain Eukaryota; kingdom Metazoa; phylum Chordata; class Mammalia; order Carnivora; family Felidae; genus Panthera; species Panthera uncia. The sequence goes on from NW_026057582.1 coordinate 29,363,917, forward strand.
AGATTTGATGAATTCCAAAATTCTTTTTTAACTTTTTATTATGAGTGTTGTCAAAAGTACACACAAGAGGGGAGAATCATATAATGAACCTCATGTGCCCATCCCCTGATTCAATAATTACTTACTTTTGGCTCTCCTTTCGTCATACGTTCCTTTTTATCTGCTTCCTCTCTGGAGAATATGTTTTCAAGCCAGTTCCTGTCATCAGGTCATTTTTCCCCTAAGTCTTTCCATATGTATCTTTAATACGTACAGACTTTTTTTTTTTTTTACTTTTTTTAATGTTTATTTATTTTTGAGAGAGAGAGACAGACAGACAGAATGTGAGCAGGGGAGGGGCAGAGAGAGAGAGGGAGACACAGAACTGATGGGAGCTGTCAGCACAGAGCCCAATGCGGGGCTCAAACCCACGAACCACGAGATCATGACCTGAGCCAAGGTTGGATGCTTAACCTACTGAGCCACCCAGGCGCCACAATACAGACATTTCCTTATATAAACACAGAACCATCATCACAGCCAATGGTATTAACACCTACTCTGTATTCGGATTTTCAATTGTCTCAAAAATTTCTTTTTAGAAATAATGTTTTAAAATTTCTTTCTTTCTTTTGAGAGAGACAGAGACAGCACTGGGGGCGGGGGGGAGATGCACAGATGCGGGGTTCGAACCCACAAAGCCACGAGATCATGACCTGAGCTGAAGCCGAGTCAGGCGCTCAACAGACTGAGCCATCCAGGCACCCCCAAAAATGTCTTTTGATAATCGGTTTCTTCAAAACAGGATCTAAACAAAATCAAGCCACTGCATTTGACTGTTATGTTCCTTAAATCTCTTCTACCCTGAGTTAACATCTTAACAAAGCCCTAACACCTTCAGTTCTTCAAGCATGCGCTCTCCTGCCTCCAGGCCTTTCTACTTGCCGTTCTTTCTGCCTGAAAGATGTCCCCAGGCCCATACGTCACCTGGAAACAATCTACTTGTCTTTCAGCTTTCAGATCGCATGTTCTTCCTTCCATGAAGGGTCTCCTACCAGACCTTCTGTTATTAAATACAGACTCTGATTCAACAGTTCTGGGGCAGAGTATGAGGTTCTGCATTTCTAACAAGCTCCGTGGTGTTGTCAGGGCTGCTGGTCTGAGGACCGTACTTTGAGTAGCGAGGGGCTAGAATATTCCCCACATTATCATAGCACTTATCATATTATATTTTAATGGCCTCCTGGAGCTTTTGGACCACATCCGGATCCTTTCGTTTGTCTCGTATGGGACTGCTTTTGAGCTAGAACAGCCAAGTGCAAAAGCTGTGAGAGAGACCGTATCTCTCACAAAACCTAAAATATTTGCCTCTGGCCCTTCACGGACAATGTTTGCTGACCTTGCTCTAGGCTGTATTGCAAACAAGATAGTTTTTTCAGTAGCGTGTCTCAGAACCCAGTCCGGGGCTTTGTACGTAGAAGTTACCCAATAAGTACTTAATAGATGATGAATAATGATGTCATTATTATGTCATCATTATTACTGTAGGCCAGGCACTGTAGTAAACGCTTTGCACACAGCATCTCCAATTCCCCCACTAACCCTCTTTGAAAGAGTGTTCTCATGTTTCAGATGAAGAAACGGAAGCTTAGAGGTTCCTGTCCTGCCCAAATTTAGAGTACAACAAACCCACGTAATCTGACTCCACTCCTCTTTAAAGAAAGTGTTGAAAAAGGTAGCTATGGAGAGCCAGACAGAAGCTGTGTTTCCTGGCCTCATTTGGGGCAGCCTCACCCATTGTCTCCAGGAAAATGGCTACCAGTGGGTCTAGGCCAAAAATGCAAAACATTCTTAGTGTTAAATCCAAGAATGCTAGGTCAGTTGAACATATACAACAAACACACAAAAGCACCTTTTTTGTAGTAATTCTAACCAATTATAATGGGCCCCTGCATCACTTCTGAGTCCAAAGCAGGACTTCTGAGAACAGAAGTCGTTATTCATCATCTGTTAAGTACTTATTGGGTAACTTCTATGTACAAAGCCCCGGACTGGGTTCTGAGACACGCTACTGAAAAACCTATCTTGTTTGCAATACAGCCTAGAGCAAGGTCAGCAAACATTGTCCGTGAAGGGCCAGAGGCAAATATTTTAGGTTTTGTGAGAGATACGGTCTCTCACAGCTTTTCCGCTTGGCTGTTATAGCTTAAAAGCAGTCACATACGAGACAAACTTCTGAGAACAGCACTTGGAACTAACTGTATATTACCTGGGAGCACCTTTCCTTCGGTAGCTCTTTCCTCCCCCCACCCCGGCCTTCCCCCACTATAGCACCCTACATAGCCCTAGCCCCTTTAAGCACTTAATAAGTGATGGCCTACACCGCAGGATTAAACAGATGAAATCTGTTAACCACGAGAACCCCTGACCTACGTGCTCCATTAGCACCAGGAGTCCCATCAGATAGACAGGTGACAATTAGGTTAGCCCTTATTATTACTTTGTTAAAAGTCAGTGGGTGTTGAAATGACTTAGCCAGTGTTTTATGGATACAGTAATCATTCCGGATATAAAACGTCCATGTCTTGTGTTCCAACACAGTGAGAAAGAGAAATTGAGAGACAGAAAGAATGAGGGAGGAGAGAGAGAAACACAGAGAATGGGGGGTGGGGGGGAGGGCCAGGTGGGGAAAGGCCCAGAAGCAGTGGTGAGAATTGGTGGAGGTCGGGGGGAACCCCTTTGATTGTGATTCTAGCTTATACACTGATTACTATATTTGTTAAGAGCTTTTGGATCCTATGGGAAAAAGAAACTAAAGTAACATTTAAGAAACTCTCAAGTCCTACTGACTATCATCATTAAAGAGATTTCAAGGGACAAAAATTTCTCCTATTCTTAATCTGCAGAATAACCCTGACACTGAGTCTCAAAAAACCCCTTTAAGTATTTTCTCGCTCTTGTAGAGAAATCTGTCTGTGGCTCTAAATAGTCACCTCAATCAGAAACCCAAGGTTTGACAAATGAAGAAGTTGAGGTCTTGAGATAATCCTGTGTAGGGACCTCCTTATGATTAAACTTCACACTGACCACTCTATTCCATAGGGACTCGGTGAGGAGGTAAGCATGATGACCTAATTCTATAGGTAAAAAAAAAAAAAGAGCCCCTTGTACCGTCATTTCCAGACAGGATAGAATAACAGCCAAAAAAGTAAACAAAATAACAATTTTCTGTGTATCATAAAATAAGGGACAGTCATCCCAAGAGACAGCGAGCCCTACGATAGTCCTTGCTTATTGTCCTCAAAGAGTTTCCAAGCTGTGGTGCATGGAGGAGAAACCTAAGCGGAACCCAGCGGCGTGACTCCTGGTTTGAAGAGACAGAGCAGAGGTGCACCTGGGTGGCTCCATCAGCTACCCGTCCGACTCTTGGTTTCAGTTCAGGTCATGATCTCATGGTTCCATGAGTTTGAGCCCTCAGTCGGACTCTGTGCTGATAGTGCAGAACTGCTTAGGATTCTTTCTCTGCCTCTCTCCTTCTCTCAAAATAAATAAATACACCTAAACATAGAGAGCAGAGTCTGGTAGAGACCGAAGTAGTCAGGGCTGGCAGGACAGAGTACCAAAGGAAGAGCTCTGCACAGAGCAAGAATCCTGGAGATCTGCGGAGGGTCTGCTCTGAGTACTCGTCAACATACTGATCATCACATTCGTGGGAGGAGATTACCCAAGGCCACGGAAAGGACCACACTAAAAGACGACTAAAAGACGACATAGAGGAGTGGAAAACGTCAGAATTGGCAAGAAAATGGGTTGACTACTCAGAAGGGTCTTGGCACCTTTCGGTACCTCCGAAAGAATCTTAAAAGCAAAACCTTGGGGCGCCCGGGTGGCTCAGTCGGTTAAGCCTCCGACTTCGGCTCAGGTCATGATCTTGCGGTCCATGGGTTCGAGCCCCGCGTCAGGCTCTGCGCTGACAGCTCAGAGCCTGGAGCCTGTTTCAGATTCTGTGTCTCCCTCTTTCTCTGACCCTCCCCTGTTCATGCTCTCTCTCTGTCTCAAAAATAAATAAATGTTAAAAAAAAATTTTTTTTTTTAAAAAACAAAACCTTGAAGGATCAAACTATTTCTAAGTAGCTTAATTGTATCCCAGAACTAAATTTAGGATATTAAATAAATAAATAAGTTTAGGATATTTTTTGGAAGAGAAAAATATTTCACACTCAATGTAAAGTTCACAATTTGTAGCATCCAACCAAAACTTAACAGCTATCGAAAGAAGCAGGAAAACATGACCCGTAATAATAAGAATAATTAATCAAAACTGGCACAGATGTCAGAATTAACCAACAAAAATATTAACAACAGTCATAACTACATCCCATATGTTAAAAAAAAAAAAAAGTAGACTCATGGAGGAATAAAATGACCCAAATTGAACTTCTCTTTTTCTTTTTAAGTTTATTTATTTATTTTGAGAGAGAGGGAAAGAGAGAATCCCAAGCAGGTTCCACACTGTCAGCATAGAGCCCAATGCAGGGCTTGATCTCACAAACCACGAGATCATGACCTGAGCTGAAAACAAGTTGGTCACTTAACCAACTGACCCATCCAGGCATCCCCCAAATTGAACGTTTATACATAAAAACTATCATGTCTGAGGTTAAAAAAAGAAAAAGAAAGAAAAAAGAAAAAAATTGGATGGGATTAATGTCAATTAGTCATTTCAGAAGAAAAGATCAGTAAACTTGAAGACATAACAATAGAAACTACCAAATGAAATAGAGAAAAAATAAATTTTTAAAAATGAGCTGGGACAACGTTAAGTGTCCTAATAAAAATGTAATTAAAGTTAAAAGGTGAATATTATCAGACTGATGCAGAAAAACAAGACGCAACTAACTATATGCTCCTTATAATGAACACTCATTAACTATAAAGACATAAATAAGTTAGTAAAAGAATAGAAAAATGTATATAATGCTAATCAAAAAAAAAGCTGGAGTGACTACATTAATATCAGTAATATTCAGAGCAAGCATATTATCAGTGGCGAAGAGGTCATTTTTTAATGACAGGATTAATTCATCAAGATGATATAACAATAAAAAGGGTTTATGCATCTAATAATAGAGCTTCAAAGTCTATTAAATAAATGTTGATAGAACTTCACAGAGACACAGACAAATCTGTAACCATAGAAATTTTCATGCCTCTTTCTTGATAACCAATAGAGATAAAAATCAGTAAAAGTAGAAAAGGCTTAAACAACACCAATCAAGCAGCTAGACCTAAACTGACACTGCACCCAACAATAGCAGAACTCACATCTTTTTCAAGTACACAGGAAAAATTTACCCTGAGAAACCAAATTTTGGGTCATAAAATGTGTCTCAATAAATTTAAAAGGATTGATGGGGTCTGGCAGGGGGAAATGGGTGATGGGCATTGAGGAGGGTACTTGTTAGGATGAGCACTGGGTGTTGTATGTAAGTGTTGAACGATGGGAATCTCCTTCTGAAGCCAAGAGCACGCTGTATACACTGCATGTTAGCTAGCTCGACAATAAATTATATAAACACAAAAAAGGATTCAGGCCATGTAAGGATTATTCTCTGACAGCAGAATTACATTACCAAGGTCTCTGGAAAATCTCCAATTATTTGAAAATGAAATAACGTGCTTCTAAATAATCCGTGAATCAGAGAAGTAACCAAAAGGAAATTTAGAAAGTATTTTCACCTGAACAAGAATGAAAATACAGCATATCCACATGTAAGGAATGCGACAAAACTATTTCTTGGGAGAAATTTATAACTTTTTATCTTTAAGATAGTTGACACACAACGTTGCATTAATTTCAGGTATATTACATTTGATTCACCTTCCTTTTATGTTGGGATTTGTTCACCACAAGTGGAACTACAGTCTGTCACCATGCAATGCTATTACATTGCCACTGACTGTATTCCCTGTGCTGTGCCTTTTATTTCCATGATTTATTTATTCCATAATGGAAATCTATATCTCCTATTGCCCTTCCCTCATTTTGCCCACCCCCACCCTCTTATCTTTAAATGCTTCTATTAGGAAAAAAACCACAGGTATCCTACCAATGACCTCAGTGTTCACCTTAAGAAACTAGAAAAAGAAGGGCAGAAGAAATGAAACAATAATGGTTAAAACAAAAATCAGTGAACTAGAGAGCAGAAACACAACAGAGAGAAATCAGTAAAATTAAAAGCTAATTCTGTAAGATGGTCAATAAAATTGATAAATATCGAGCCAGAGTAATCAGGAAGAGAAAAGAAAAAAAAAAACCCATAAATGACCAAAATCAAAAATGAGAATGGCTACTTCACTATAAATTCTACAGATACTAAACAAATAATGATGAAATATGGTGAACAACTTTATGGTAATAAATTTGGCAATTTAGATGAAATGGACCAAATATACTTAAAATGAAATAGACAAATTGAATAACTCTGCATCTAAAAAGAACTTGAGGGGTGCCTAGGTGGCTCAGTCAGTTAAGCATCCAACTGTTGATTTCAGCTCAGGCCATGATCCCAGGGTCATGGGACTGAGCCCAAGTCAGGCTCTGTGCTGGGTGTGGAGCCTGCTTAAGATTCTCTCACTCTGACCCTCCCCAATTTGTGCTTTCTCTCTCTCTCCCTCCCTCCCTCCCTCCCTCCCTCCCCCTCTCCCTCCCTCCCTCCCTCCCCCTCTCCCTCTTCCTCTCCCCCCCCCTCCCTCTCTCTCTCTCTCCCTCTCCCTCTCTGTCTCAAAATAAGTAAATGAATAAATAAACAACTTTAAAAAGTAGTTAAAAACTTTCACACAAAGAAAACCCCAGGCCCAGATGGCTTTACTGATGAGTTCTACTAAATATTTAAGGAAGAAATAATACCAATGCTACACGAACTCTTCTATAAAATTGAAGGGGAAGGAATACATCCCAATCCATTCTATAAGTTTCAGTACTGTTCTGATGCCAAAACCCAGACAGATTACAGTAAAAGAAAAACTAAAGATCAAAAATCCCTCATGAACACATATGCAAACATTCTAAACAAAATTGGATCAAACTGAATCCAACAATGTATAAAAAGTACAATAACAGTAGAAAAATCAATCGATGTGGATCACCCATTAACAAACTTTCTAAGTTATTTAAGAAGAAAAACCATATGATCATTTTACTAGATCCGGGAAAAGCATTGACAAAGTTCAGTATCCATTCCTGTAAAAAACAAAACAAAACAACAACAAACATGAAAAACCTCAGCATACTGAGAACAGAGGGAACTTTCTCAACGAATATCAATAATTTAGAAAACCTTCCTACTAACATAATACTTAGAGGGAAAACATTCAGTCTTTTACCATTAATACCTAGAACAAGACAAGGATGTCTACTCTCACCAATTCTATTCAACATTGTACTCGAGGTTCTAGTCAGTACAGCAAGAGAATAAGAAATAAAAGTGCCCAGACTGGAAAGAAATAAAATCGTCTTTATTTGTAGACATTTGGTATAGTTATTTAGAAAATTTGTTTGAATCTATCTTTTAAGGCTAGTAGAATTAAGTGAATTTAGCAATGTTGCAGTATATAGAGAGATTAATATTAAAAATCAGTAAGGGGCGCCTGGGTGGCTCGGTCGGTTAAGCGTCTGACTTCAGCTCAGGTCATGATCTCACAGACCGTGAGTTCGAGCCCCGCGTCAGGCTCTGGGCTGATGGCTCAGAGCCTGGAGCCTGCTTCCGATTCTGTGTCTCCCTCTCTGTCTGCCCCTCCCCCGTTCATGCTCTGTCTCTCTCTGTCTCAAAAATAAACGTAAAAAATAAATAAATAAATAAATAAATAAATAAATAAAAATAAAAATCAGTAATATTTCTATTTACTAGCAATGAACCAAAAATTGAAATTTCTTAAAATGATCATCTACAGTAGTGTTAACCATGAAATGCATAGGAGTAAATCTGACAAAGCATGTTTAAAACATGGGCATTGAAAGCTACAAAAATAGCTCAGGAAAATTAAAGAAGTCCTAAATGAACAGAGATAAATGCGTTGTTCATGGGTTGAAAGACCAAAATTGTTTAAATGTCAGGTTTCCCCCCAAATTGTTCTATAGATTCAATGAAATCCCTGTCCAAATCTCAGCAGGTTTTTTTTGTAGAAGTTCACAAGGCAATTTTAAATTTGGTGGATAAATGTAAAGGATCTAGGCTAGCCGAAAGTAACTTTGAGAGAGCTAAATTTGGAAGGGTAACACCGTCTGATTTAGAGACATGTTATAAAACTACAATAACCAAGACAATATGGCCTTGACATAAAAATTAAAAAATAAATGAATGGCACAAAATAGAGTCCAGAAATAGGCCCACACATATATGAACGACTGTGTTTTGACAAAGTTGCAAACAGACAGTCCCCAAATGGTATTGGAGAGTGCCTGGGTGGCTAAGTCCATTAAGCGTCCAACTTCAGCTCAGGTCAGGTTCAATTCACGGGTCATGAGTTCAAGCCCTGCTTTCAGCCTCTGTGCTGACAACACAGAGCCCACTTCAGATCCTCTGTCCCCCTCTCTCTCTGCCCCTCCCCACTTGTGTGTGCATGCATGCGCTTTCTCTAAATGATAAATAAATAAATGAATGAATGAATGAATGAATGAATAAAAACATTTTTAAAGACAACTGGAAGACTGAGGAAAGCATTTGCAAAGCATATATGTGGTAAAGGGCTTCTACTCTGTATGTATGAAGAACGCTTAACATTCAAAACCACGAAAACAACCCGATTTTTTGGTAGTGGACAAAGGATTTGAATAGACACATCGCCAAAGAAGGTGTGTGGATGGCAAATAAATGCATGAAACGATGCTCAGTATCATCAGCCATTAGGGAATACTAATTAAAACCACAAGGAAATACTATCACTCGTTCGAATGGGTAAAATAAAAAAGCGTGACCATGCCAAATGCTGGTGAGGAAGCCGAAAAACAAGAACTCTCATACGCTGCAGGTGGGAATGCAAAATGGTAAATCAGTTTGTCAGTTTCTTCAAAAGTTAACTCCTACCATATGACCCATCCACTCCAATCCTTGGTCTTTACCCAAAAGAACTAAATGCAACCAAAGTCCATACAGAGACTTACACAAACTTCTCCATGAATGTTCGTAGCAGTTTTATTTGTAACAGCCCCAAACTGGAAACAATCCAAATGGGCGACAAGCAAATGAAGCAACAAATTGTGGCATATCCATCCGGTGGAATGAAAAAGTAGTAAATGATTATTAATACATTCAATATGGAGGAATCTCAAAATAATTATGCCAGCTGAAAGAAAAACATACATGATTCCATTTATATAAAATTCAAGAAAATGTGAACATCTGTAGTGATAGATCGATAGTTGCCTAGGAGAGGGTGCAAAGGGGCAGAAGGAAGAATTTACAAAGAGAGAGGAAGAGACTTTTGGGATTGGCGGGTATGTTCATTATCTTGATGGGGGTAAAAGCTCACAGGTGGATTTCTATATCGACACAGTTCATTGGACACACTAAATACGTACAATTTATTGTATACCAATTATGCTTCAATAAAACTCTCTTGTTAAACAGATCTCTTATTTCAAATGAATAGGGGTAGGATAGAGGAAGGTGTAGGTCACTAAGCAAAGCAGAATGAAAAAGAAAATCTCATCCCTGGAAACAGTGTGAACAGGAAGCAATCTCTTTGTGAAGCTTTCCTGCCTGCCTGCACAGGACTCTTCCTCCTTCCATGGCATTCCCTGGAGCTCCTGCTGAGCTGGCATCCAGGGTTTGTCATCCCATTCCCAAGAAGGATCACCCTGGCAACGACTTCTTCTCTTGGTTTCTCTCTTCCTTTTCCTCTTTATGGAGCCTATGTCAGTTTGGGATAGGAGATGATTTACTAATTCACATAAAATTGTGGGGGGTGAGGGGGAATCAAACAAGTGAACATGAAGAGCAGCTCACCATGCCGTCTCCTTCAGCTCCACCCACTCAATGTAGTTAATGTTTGCATTTTAAAAGAGGCAATGGCTCTTATCCAAAATAAACAAATATTGCGAGGAACTAGAGACAGCATCAAGGAAATACTCTGGGGTTTCAGGGACTGGCTGACATCTGTTTCATACTTTAAATCAATCTCTGTAGAAATAATATCCCCTATGCCCTCTGCTCATTGGTTAAAACAAATTTACTTGGAGTCTGAAGAAAAGGGATTATTTCACAGCTTTGGCTGCTTTTTCTTCTCATAAAAATGCATGACTTTGTAGGTTCCAGATGGGACTGGAATCTATGAGGTCAAAATACCAGAAGAAATGCTTCTCTCGCTTTTATAAAAGCAAAATTCCCAGAAGTCTCATCTCCTAAGGGTTGGTCCCAAGAGAATGCTGAACTAATTTTCAGATCATGAATTATGTCCTGGGTATAAGCCCTATAGAGTGCACGAAGTGTTTATATGATATTTCAAATTCTCAGAGGCCATGGGTCTAGAGAGAGGACTGTTTTTTAAAGATGTCAGTTTTACTTTGGGCCTTAAAAAATATTTACTGTAGGAATGTTACGTGTCAAACCCTTTACTAACTAATAGGGACCAACTTGTGAATAAGATTTACCTTCCCTGGCCTTATTGAGTTTAAAGTCTACAAAGGAAGACATACCTCCAACAAGCAGTTCCAAGCATGATAAGTGTTAGAGGTTGTTGTGGGCAGGTAAGCCTGGAGAATCTAACCCAGGAGCACTAGAGAAGGCTTCCTGGAGGAGGTAATGTTTGAGACTTAAAGGATGATGAGACAAAGAGAGGGAAAGAGAATTTCAGGCCAAGAGTCCAGGATATGCCATGTTCTTGGAGGAGGAGAAAGCACATCATACCAGAAAATCTTAGAGATGAGCAGTATGAATGAAGTACGCCAAGGGAGAAAGTAAATCAAAATGAGGTTGGGGAGATGGACAGAAGATAAATCTTTTTTTTTTTAATGTTTATTTATTTTTGAGAAAGAGAGAGAGAGACAGAGACAGAGTGAGAGCAGGGGAGGGGCAGAGAGAGAGAGGGAGACATAGAATCTGAAGTAGGCTCCAGGCTCTGAGCTGACAGCACAGAGCCCCACACAGGGCTTGAACTTACGGACCACGAGATCATGACCTGAGTTTAAGTCAGACGCTTAACTGACTGAGCCACCCAAATGCCCCACAGGAGATAAATCTTACATGAACAGATAAAGATTTTTGGTCTTCAGCCAAAGCACCATGACAAGCCATTAAAAGGATTTGAGCAGTCAAGCGTCGTGATCAGATGTGTGTATCACATTCAGAACCTTACAGTTAACCTGAGATCACTCTATCACTGTATGTCCCTAGTGGGTGAGTTGGATCCCTGAACATCACACTGCCTGGGCTCACATTCTGCCTCTGTCCTTTACTAGCTCTGCAAGTAATCTAGCTTCTCTGAGCCTCCATTTCCCATCCACAAAAGAGAGTAAAAAAGGGGGGTGCACCCGGCTGGCTTTGTCAGTAGAACATCCAACTCTTGATCTCAGGATCATGAGTTCAAGCCCCACATTGGGTTTAGAGATTACTTTTAAAAAAGAGAGAAAATAATAACGTTCTCCTCCTATAGAGCTGTTACAAATATTAAATCTGTTGGTACATGTAAAGTATTTGAAATTGTGCTTGTCATATAGAAAAGGTTCAAAAAATGATTTCCACTTGCATTTGTATGACTCTTAGGAATCTCACATATGTCTGCAAGTTCTACTCTATTCCCCTAGAAGCTATTTATCTTTTAGATTTCTCCGTCTCTTAGCTTTCTTCATCTCAAAAAAAAAAAAAAAATTGACACCTACCATTTATAGAATCCCAAATAACTACATCATTAGTATAAGGGTAGCCATGTCTGCCCCCACACAATCAGGAGACTATAAGGAAAATTAATTGTCTTGAACCTTGGTACGATGTAGAGGGAAGAAAAAAATCGCAAGCACTATAATGAGAGATAAAGAAGGACATTTTTTTTTTAATTTTTTTTTCAACGTTTTTTATTTATTTTTGGGACAGAGAGAGACAGAGCATGAACGGGGGAGGGGCAGAGAGAGAGGGAGACACAGAATCCGAAACAGGCTCCAGGCTCCAAGCCATCAGCCCAGAGCCTGACGCGGGGCTCGAACTCACGGACCGCGAGATCGTGACCTGGCTGAAGTCGGACGCTTAACCAACTGCGCCACCCAGGCGCCCCAAGAAGGACATTTTATAAAGATAAAAGGATGAGTTCATCAGGAAGACATAATGATCCCAAATTGTTATATATCTCATATTACAGTTTCAAAATACAGGAAACAAATTTGACAGAACTAACAGGAGAAAGAGACAAACTCGGAAATTTTAACACTTCTCTTTCAATGCTAGACCAAGTAGATTTTTTTCAATCAATAAGAATACAGAAAAAATGAACACTATCAAGTGACTCCATCTAATTGACATTTCTAGAAGCCAACAACCAAAAAATGGTGGAATATTCTCTTAAGTGCACATAGAACATCCTCCACAATAGACCCCTGCTGGGCCATCTCAAAAATATTCAAAAATATTCAAAATATTGAAAGCATGCAGAGTATATGTTCAGACCATGACAAAGTTCAATGAGAAATCCGTAACTAAGGTATTCATAAAAGCTGCACATTCTAAAAATTATACAACGTACTCCTAATGACCCATGTGTCAAAGAAGCAGTCATAAAAGAAACTAGAAAACAGTTTAAATATGATCCTCAAAATACAACAGATGTGTAAGATTCATCACTGCTTAGAGGATAATTTATAAATGCTGATCTTAATAAAAAGGAAGGCTTAAAACAATGATCTAGATTAATAGCTAGACAAAGAACAGCAAATTAAACACAAAGCAAGTAAAAGGAAAAAAATGATAAAGGTAAGAACAGTAATTTAAAAATGGAAAATAGAGAAACAACAATGAAATTTTTTTTAAGTCAAACTTGCAGGGCACCTGGGTGGCTCAGTTGGTGAAGCATCCGACTCTTGATTTCAGCTCAGGTCATGATCTCATGGGTCATGAGATCAAGCCCTGCATCGGGTTCTGCACTGACAACACGGAGCCTGCTTGGGATTCTCTATTCCCTCTCTCTTCGTCCCACCCTCACTCATGCTCCTGTGCTCTCTCTCAAAATAAATAAATAAACTTAAAAAATAATAAAAGCCAAAATTGCTTCTTTGAAAATTTAATAAAATTGGTAAACACTGACAAGACTGAATTTTTAAAAAGAGAGAAAAAATGGGGCGCCTGGGTGGCTCGGTCGGTTGAGCGTCCGGCTTCGGCTCAGGTCATGATCTCGCAGTCTGTGGGTTCGAGCCCCGCATCGGGCTCTGTGCTGACAGCTCAGAGCCTGGAGCCTGCTTTGGATTCTGTGTCTTCTCCTCTCTCTGCCCCTCCCATGCTCATGCTCTGTTTCTGTCTCAGAAATAAATAAACATTAAAAAAAATTAAAAAAAAAAAAAGAGAGAGAAAACCCTCAAAATTCCAGTATCAGAAGGTAACTACAAATGTTCCATACAGTAAAAGGATAAGCGATACTACAAACCTCTTTATGCCAATAATACAAGTTACCAAAGATAAAAAAGGAGATAGAAAATCTGTTAACCTGAATTTGTAAATAACCTTTCCACAAAGAAAAGTTCACACCTAGATGGATTTCGTGATGAATTCTAGCAAACATTTAAGGAAGAAATAATTCCAATGTTAAAAAAGAACTTTTTCAAATAATAGAAGAAACATTTCCCAATTAATTTTTATGAGGCCCGCTTAGCTATAACAAAACTGCAAAGATATTAAAACAAAAAGAAATTACACAGCACTATCACTCAGGAACATAAGCTTTAAAATCCGTAATAAAATGCAAAATGAATCCATCAATATATTAAAATGCTAATCCACCATGAACAAGTGGTTTTTAACCCACAATAATTTGATGGAATCTTTTAAAACAAAGTCAATATGATTTATCGAATTAACAGAATAAAAGAAAAAAGAACATGTAATCCCAGAGGGGAAAAAAAAGCATTTGACAAATTTTAACACACATTTATGATAACTTCCAGCAAACCAGGAAAAATGGAAACTTCCTCAGTCTTATAGAGGGAATTTACAAAACATTGGCAGCAGTGATGGTTACACAACAATATGAATGTACTTTATGCCAACAAACTGGACACTTAAAAATGGGTAAAATGGTAGTTTGCATCAGAATCCCTATGTGGGCTCTGCTCTTAGGGAACCCAACCTAAAAACGCTGTCACATCACAGTAATAGACTTTAAGACAGAAATGCTAACTAGAGATAAAGAGGGTCACTTCATAATTTGTAGAGAAGATTCTATTTACCAGGAAGCTCTAAAAACATTAAATTTGCAGGGTGCCTGGGTGGCTCAGTTGGTTAAGCATCTGACCCTTGATTTCGGCTCAGGTCATGACCTCACAGTTCGTGGGTTCAAGCCCTGCATCGAGCTCCGCACTGACGGGTAGCCTGCTCTCCCTCTCTCTCTGGCCGTCCCCCTCAAAATAAATAAATAGACATTTAAAAAAAGAAAATAAAAACATTACGTTTTTATGCATCCAAATAAGGGAAAAATTGACAGAACTATAAGAAATATACCAACCCATTACCCAATGATTGATAAAAACAAGCAGTAAAGATATAGAAGATTTGAACAACACATTTAAGTTGGCCAGTCATTTAGTTTCCATTTTTGCTTCATGCGAAACATTTGGAACAACATTTGGACCACTGCTTTGTCTCAAAACAGGCTTGAATCCCACAAAGTATGTTTCCAGGTTCCTTTGTCAGTTAGCTTCAGTTTATATTCTGCCAGTGGGAGGTACTGGTCAGAGATCATAAGGCAGGAGGAAAAGGGAAGGCCTTTTTTGTTCTCTTTCTGTTTTTGATGACAACTCTATTAGCGGCAATCCATGTCACTGCTGGATGCTGGGCTCCATCATCTATCACTGTGCAGGCTCCTACCTGTGCAAAGCAACAGCAGTGATCCTAATGGCAGTAGTGGGTCCTTTAGCATCCTCAGATGTACAGGGATACTGGGCTTTTGGACAAAGCCATCTTTACTAAGCTCCAATGCCCCACCCTTCCTTCCTTCCTTCCTTCCTTCCTTCCTTCCTTCCTTCCTTCCTTCCTTTTTTCCTTCCTTCCTTTTTTCCTTCCTTCTTTCTGTCTTTCTGTCTTTCTGTCTATCTGTCTATCTGTTTGCTCTTCTAAAAAATTTGTAACCAATATCCTGTATTAAATTCTCTCTGAAATACCTAGAATGGTTTCCAACTTTCCTGAGCGGATACTGACTGATACACCAAAACGCTGTCACACCGCACTCAACCCGGCAGAATCTACTGCCTTTTTAAACACATGTGGAATATTTCACCGGATCATCAGTAATTGAAATCATACAGCAAAGGTTCTCTGATTACAACGCAATAAAACTAGAAACAAATTGTAAAGTATAACCAGAAAAAAACGTGATAACAAAGGAACTAAAGAAGTAACAGCTACTATGTAACAGCTTATACTTACATTGCTCTTTACTGTGTGCCAGGCTCTACCTAATCTGTACAAAAATCCATTCAAGATAGACATCATTCTTATTTTCTACATTTCCCCCAAAGAAACCAATGCTCCCAAGGAGTGATTTACCCAAACTCACACAGCTGGCAGTGCTGGATTCAATCAGTAAAGCCATAGATTCCACACTTGTAATCCAAATGCTGGACTGTTTCCCATCATAAAGGAAGTTAGAACTATTTCAAGATGAATGATCATAAAAATAACAGTACATATTACAACTTAAGAAATAAAATAAAACAGACTTACAAGGATATTTATAACCTTACATGCTTATGTGTATATATATGAAAAGAAACAAGGCTGGAAATTATTGAGCTATAGGTAGAAAATGAGGTAAATATTTAGAAATAGGTTAGCAAGATCATATCAAAGGCAAAGGATGGAGGAAAATAATAAAAATAAATACAGAAAATGACATGGCAAATAGAGAAAATCAAAACCAAAAGCTGATTTCTTAAAAACTCATAAAATTGAAAAAAAAATCTCTGGAAAGACTCCTAAGAAAAGTAATAAAAAGCAAAACAAACAATACTAGGAATAAAAAGGAAAACAACATCCAGATGATGCAGCCATTAAAAAAAAAAAAATAATGAGATATACAACTTTGTGCCTATACAAATTTGGAACTTTAGATGAGATGGGTAAATACTTAAGGTAACTTACCAGAAATGATGCAAGAGAAAATAGAAAATCTGAATGCCCTCAAACCATTAAGGAAATTTAATCAACTTTTTAAAGTCCCGCAAAGAAAACTTGAGCCCCAGATGGCTTCCTAACTCATTCTACCAAACAAATTTAAATACACATAAAATAGTCTTATGCAAGCTGTTACCAAGTATAGGAAAAGAGAGATCACTCCCCTATTTGTGTTATAAGGCAACATAATCTTGAACCCAAAATATGACAAGTAAAACACAAGAAAGGAAAATTATAAATCAATATTTCTCATGAGCATAGTTGGGGGGTGGGAATTAAGCAAAATATTAGCAAACCAAATCCATCAAAGTTAGAAAAACAAGACGCTGTCCTAAGCAAGTTTGGTTTACCCCAGGAATGCAATTCTGAATTCCCACTTACTTTCTTTCAGCACCTTAAGATGCTCCTCCTCTTCTTCCTGGCATCTGTGAGTCCTGATGAAAAACCCGTAGTCCTTCGAAATGTTTCCCACTATAAGCAATGTGTTGTTTTTTTCTGGCTACTTTTAAGATTTTTTTTTTCACTTGTCTTCAGTCTCCAGCAGTTTTTTATTATGATGTAGCTGGACATAGGTTTCTTAACGTTTATCTTGTTTGAGGTTGGCTGAGCTTCTTGAATCTGTAGATTGATGTCTTCAGAGACGTTTGGGAAGCTTTCAGCACTATTTCTTCAAATATTTTTTTCTGTGACATACATGTTCTTCTTATGTTCTAGGACCCTGTTAGACCTTTTTGTATTGTCCCATAAGTCCCCAAGGCTCTGTTCTTTTTTTTTCCCAATCTTTTTCTGTCTGTAATAATTGGATAATTATTACTCTATCTAAGTTCACTTAGATAGCAAGTTCACTAATGCTTACCTTTGTCACGTCCACTTTGCTGTGGAGTCCACCCAGTGACATTTTTATTTCACTTATTGTATCTTTAGTTCTAAAATACACGTTTAGTTCTAAAATACACATTTCCATACATATTGTCATTGTCTTTTTCCATACACATTGAGATTTTTCTGATTGTTAGTGTGCCAAATCATTTTGTATTGTATTCTGGACATTTTTAATACTATGTTATGAGACTCCATGTCTTGTTTAAATACCATCAACAACATTGGTATTTTTGTGTTGCCAGGATATAGATCTGTTTGGGTTCAGGCATCAAGTGCTGACCAGTCTTCTGTAGAATGTAATGCCATTGTTCTGTTTTCAAAGTCTTTGCGTTGTTATTGACATCTGTCAGTTACGACTGCCACCCATGGCTAGTCTGGGACTTCGGTGGTGGCCTGCCCAGTAACCCATTCTTCATGTCTAGGGTGTGCTATTAGGGTCAGGTCCTTGTATGCACAACTCGAGGGTGAAGCCAGGAGCTTTATGGGACTTTTTTCCCAAGTTCTCCCACCCCGGTCACATTTCTGGTACTTTCTGCTTTCCAGCTGCTCCTCTTTATGGTCTGCAGTCCAGAAAACTGGGGCTTTTTTTATTCTCCTCTGCTGCATATTTCCCGAAACTGCACCTATAACAGAAGTTAAGTAGCAGAAAGTCAGAGAGACAGAACAAAATGCAAGTTTACTTTACACACACTTTTGGTACCACAGCTCCTTTGATCAGAGAGGAAAGTTTCTGTTTCAGTTTTAGGTACTTGCAGGTTCCACTGCTGCCACTGTCACTGTTCTTACCACCACTGTCACGGGATTGCTCTGGGGCTAGAGCACAAGAGAATGGAGAAAACAAAGAAGATTTCTCAATATGTTAGGAATCCCCTTTACTGCTCTTCAAGCCAGAACTAAAGGACTTCTACTGGAGTCCTCATGAACATGCGTTGGTGTCTACTTTCTGGCTTCAGGGCACCTTGAGTCCTGGCTGGGGGATAACAGAAGAAAAGGGGGCAAAATTCATCACTGATATGGTGGTTCTTGAAATTCTGGTCTTCTTCCCCAATCTTCCTACTATCATTTACTTTTGAGAGTCCTCACATATCAGTTCCAAGCATTCCATCCTCTGGGAGTGACAAGAGCTTACCAGCAACTCGAACTCTGGCCATCTCGCTCTTTGTCATCGTCAAGACCAAGATCCTTGCCAACATTCCAGTTTTTATGTCTTCATCCCAGTCGATAAGAAGGAGGAAGAGACAAAGAATGCATACCCTCACTGTAAGGACACTTTCTAGAATCTCACACAACCTTGTCTTATTTTCAGAACTTTGCCATGAAGCCTCGGCAAACAGCAGAGTGGGTTTTATTCTAGGTAATCATTTGCCTACTTGAGAAATGACAGCTGTGTTAATAAGAAAGAAGAGAATTAATATATAGGGGATAAGTGGCAGCCTGTCACCAGTGCCTTTTCCAATTTCTTGCCCAATCCTTCTCTCTTAAAAACACCTCAAGTGTGCACAGCACTGAAATAAGGCTTAATGTGTTATAGAAGATGGAGGATTCTTGTAGAACAATCCAGACTGCTCTGCATTTTCCACTTCCTACAGTAGCCTGTGAGGGATGTCAGAGCAATGGAGACTTATGAGTCAGAGCAGAGGGTGATTTTTGCCACTTCTCCCAGCAATCCCCCGTAGGCTTCACTCTCTCTGTACGTCTCTTTGGATTTCACCTGAGTCTGATCAGAAGAAGTTGGCACATGCTGACCCTTTGACCACTCTTTTCTTTCTTTTATTTCCTGGCAACCTCTAGCCCTGGTTTTCTACCTTCCCGAGAGCCTCATCCTGAACTCATTGGCCAGCCTCTTGGCAGTCTGTTGGCTCTCAGGAGGCTTGGGAAGAACGTGGAGTTACTCTGATTCTTTTCAGTAAGAAAGAGTAAGATGTATTTATTGTAAGATCAAAGAAAGGAGTTGATAGGAAGAAAGAGTGTAAAGAATAATTTAAAACCAAAGGGGAAAAAATAAGAGATTCTTCATGAGAACAATTAAGCTATTGATTTAGGCAGACATTCTTCTGAAAAGATATTTCAGCCTCTGGCACTCACTTGGGTGTGTGTGTGTGTGTGTGTGTGTGTGTGTGTGTGTGTGTGTAGTTTAATACGTTTTATTAGTTAGAGGTGTAACCTCCTTAAGTTTGGCCCTGGGCTACTTCTGGCCTCCTCCAATAAGATCTCTGATAGTATACAATTGCCAACATGCACAAATCAATTGTCACGCTTTCTTCCTCTTCCCATAATCTGGAGCTTAGTTTTGTAAGCTCCGCATTATTCATCATATTTCATTTATACCAAGCTTCCCCCCCTGCCGTAGCTGGACTCTTTGAGGCCCAGGAGTTTGAATATCATTCCTTGAAGACAGGCTGGCTGTGTCTCAGAGGGTAAAGCTTCCCTGCATTCGTCTGAGCCCTTCATCTCCTAGGAAGCCAGTCCTGGTCCACTGGCCCAACCTACACTTTCTAGAATTCAATTTTGAAAATCTCTGTAGCACTAATTCCCAGCCTTAGCTGCACATTACAGTCACCTGAGGCTGGTGTAATTGTTGAGTCAGAAACTGTTACATTGGAACTTGGGAAACAGGATCCAGGTGTTCGCATTTTTTTTTTTTTTTTGGCATTTAGTGAGGTATGATTGACAAATGAAAACTATATATTTAAGGTTTCTGAGATGTTTTGATATGCATAAACATTGTCACATGGTTTCCGCAAAAGTCAGATAACGTACTCATCCCCTCACATAGATATCTTTGTTGTTGTTGTTGTTGTTGTTGTTGTTGTTTTAGTGAGAACGGTCTACTGTCAGTCAAGTACATAATACATTATTATTAGCTATAGCCATTATGTTGTGTATTAGATATCCAGAACTTAATTCATTCATCACCTGAAATTTTATACCCTTTGCCAAACATCTCCCCTTTTCCCCTACCCTGGTAACACATATAAGTGGGATAATGCAGTATCTGTCTTTCTCTGTTTGGCTTATTTCACATAGCAAAATATCCTCCTGGTTCACCCATTTTGTTGTACATCACGGGATTTCCTCTTTTATAGGACTCGATAATATTCCACTGTGGGTAGGTAGATCTATACGTATCACATTTTCCTTATCCATTCTTTATCCATTCATCTGTCAATAAACACTTCGCTTGTCTCCATATTGTCTTGGCTACTGGGAATTTAATGCTGCAACAAACATGAGAGTTTGGCTATGTCTTTGAGGTAGTGATTTTATTTCTTCTGGATATATACCCAGAAGTGGGATTGCTGGATCATATGGCAGTTCCATTTTTAATTTTTCAAAAACCCTTCATACCGTTTTCCCTAGTGATTCTATCAATTTACGTGTCCACCAATGGTACACAAGGATTCTCTTCTCTCCACATCCTCGCCGACGCTTGTCTTTTGACTTTTTCGTAATAACCATCCTACCAAGTATAGGTGATATCTCATTGTGGTTTTGATTTGCATTTTCCCTGATGATTAGTGATATTGAGCATGTTTTCATATACCTGTCCTATGTCTTTTTTTCAGAAAAATATCTATGAAGGTGCTTCCCCCATTTTTAAATGGCTTACTTGGAGTTTTTTGCTATTGAGTTTATGAGTTCCTTATGTGTTTTGGATAGTAATCCCTTATCAGATATATGGTTTCCATAAGTTGCCTTTCATTTTGTTGATTGTTACTTTCACTGGTGGGTTTTCTTCATTCTTTTTCATTCTTTGCCCCTTTTGTTCCTCTAACTGGATAATTAAAAAAAAATTTTTTTTTACATTTACTTATTTTTGAGAGACAGCATGAGCAGGGGAGGGGCAGAGAGAGAGGGAGACACGGAATCAGAAGCAGGTTTCCGGCTCCGAGCTGTCAGCACAGAGCCTGATGTGGGGCTCAAACCCACGAACCGTGAGATCATGACCTGAGCCGAAGTCAGACGCTCAACCGACTGAGCCACCCAGGCGCCCCTAACTGGATAATCTTAAACTAATCTCTTAGTTTTTTCAGATTCCTTCTTTGGCTTGATCAAGGCTTCTATTGGTGCCCTTTAGGGTACTTTTTATTTCACTCATTGTACCCTTCAGATCTAGAAATTCTGTTTTGTTCTACTTTATGATTTCTATTTCTTTGTTGAACTTACCGTTCTGTTTATATATCATTTTCCTGATTTTGTTGAGTTGCCTATCTGTGTTATAGCTCACTGAGTTTTATTTAAATAATTATTTTGAATTATTTGTCCAGCAAGTTATAGATCTCCATTTCTTTGGAGTCAGTTACCATAAAATTACTGTGTTCTTTGGGAGTCTCCTGGTTCCTTGATTTTTCATGTTTCTGTAGCCTTATGCTGATGTCTATGCATTCAATATAGCAGTCATGTCTTCTAGACTTTATAAACTGGTTTCAGTGGGGAAAGACCTTTACCTATGGATTGGGTGTGGCAGTTCCTGCTCCAAGGAGGGCACAGTGGTATAGTCTTGTGCTTCTGCATCAGCTGAGGCCAGTGTTTGCAAGGATTGCAAGGGTCCTCAGCAGCCAACACTGTAGGTGACCATAGCAACAGTAAGAGTTCTTGAGGTCTTTGATGGCAAAGGGTTCTGGGCTCTTCCTGATCTCTTTTTCTCCCACAGGGGAATTTGTGGCCAAGGGAATCCCTCTGGCACTAGTTCTGGCTTTTGAGTGTGTTCCCAGTGGTGGTGGCACTGGTGTCCGATATACAGACACCCGTCAGGCAGCCATGGAGCCATTGTCTAGAGCACAGACACATGCAAAGTTACAGTTGGTCCAGGTCCTCCTGCAGGTAGCTCCAGTGCCCTTGGGTGGGCACTTCCAGAGTAGCTGCAGAGCCAATGTCCTAAGCACTGGTGTGTGCAGAGTAACCATGGCTCTGGGGTTCAGGATGTAAATGTGCCCATTGAGGTGGTGGCCCAGTGCCCTAGACACACGTACTCTCAGAGTGGCGGTGGAGCCAGGGTCCTAAGTGGGGGTACGAGCAGAGTGATTATGGCTCCAGAGTTCAGGGTGCTGGCACACCTGTGGCTTTAGTTTCCCCAGTGTGGGCACACACGGAGGAGTCACAAAGCTGGAGTCCAGAACTAACTCAAGTCACAGGTTAGCCCACAGTGACAGCGGGTCTGGTAAATAAGGACAGGTGCACAGAGAAGCCATGGCCCTTGGGTCCAGTGCATATGCAGAGCTGGTTGGGAGGATGTCAGCCCCGCGTCCAGAATGGCACAATAGCAGCTCATTCTTGGGGCAAGGAAATGGTAGCATCTCCCTCTCAAAGGGGTCCATAAGCAATTATAATTGTTGGTTACGGGGTTAAGGGGTAGGTGTCTTCTTTGGAGAAGGCCATTGGGGTCCATACCAACAAACACTATGGGGTCCTCTGCTGTGACAGCTACAGGAAGTCTGTGGCTATCTCAGGGGCCGTTGAGGTACTCAATGACAAAGAGAGCCAGGGTCCATCATGAGCAGGCCACTAGGAAATGCAGTAGCACCTATGATACTGAAACCCTATTCTTCTATGTTCCTAACCATTTCCAGATATTTAAGCTATGCAGACCTCCTGAGCAACCCTTTCTATATAGTTATTCTCCATTTTTTGTTATTGTTGATGTTCCACTGTGTTGCTGCAAGTTCCTAGTTGGATTTGAGCCCTCCAAGGGCTATTTTTGTTCATGGATAGCTGTCTGATTGTTGTTTTATATCGGATGCAAAGACTGGTATCTTCTATTCCACCATCTTGCTGATGACTCTTTTCCAGGTATTAGTGATTTTTAGGTTCCTAGGCAATAGTAATCTGGTGGTAATATTTAACAACCAGTTCTCCAAAAGACAAAAATCTGTATTGGTATACCTATAAAAGCTTATTATAAATGTTAGTAATATAAAGGATGTGTAGTTCACAATTTAGCTATAAAAATAAAACATAATACCCTTTGTTGTAAATTCCACTTAGCCAATTAATTCCCACAGAATGCTTTCATTGATTTTTAGTGAATTCTTAGATTCCCAGTTAACACGTGGTTGCAGTTGAAAAATGAATGTAGTTCAGACACGAATGTTGGTTGATATTTTTATTTGTTAATAAGGAAAATGAAAGTGAAATGCAAAAAATGTCAGAATTTTACTTGATTGTCAAAACATGAGAGACTTTCAATGCTGGAGGTATATTTCCTCAACTTTTGTGTTATTCACAATGTAATGGTTACAAACAGGACATATTTTAACTTGATCTCTTTCTTGCTTCTTGAGGTGGGCCCATATTGCTATAAACTTCCCTATTAGGACTGCCTTGCTATATCCCAAAGGCTTTGGACCATTGTGTTTTCATTTTCATTTGTTTTCATGTATTTTTTAATTTCTTTCTTGATTTCCTTTCCATTGACTCTTTAATAGAATGTTCTTTAACCTCCATGTATTTGTGGTCTTTCCAAGTTTTTTCTTGTAGTTGATTTCCAGTGTCATAGCATTTTGGTCAGAAAAGCTATTTCAATTTTTTTTGTATCTGTTGAAGCTTCTTTTGTGGGCTAATATGGGATCAATTCTGGAGAATGTTCCATGTGCACTTGAAAAGAATATGTATTCCTGTTTGGGGATGGAATGTTCTGAATATATCCATTAAATCCATCTGATCCAGCGTGTCATTCTAAGCCATTGTTTCCTTGCTGATTTTCCACTTAGATGATCTGTCCATTGATGTAAGTAGGGTGGTAATGTCCCCTACTATCATTGTGTTATTATCAATTAGTTCCTTTATGTTTGTTATTAACTGTTTTATGTATTTGGGTGCTTTCATGTTGGGAGCATAAATATTTACAATTATTAGATCTTCTTGTTGTATAGACCCTTTTATTATGATATAGAGCCCTTCTTCATTGCTTATTAGAGTCTTTGGCTTAAAGTCTAAGTTGTCTGATGTAAGTATGGCTACTCTGCCTTTCTTTTGACATCCATTTGCATGATAGATGGTTCTCCAATCCCTCACCTTCGATCTTCAGGTGTCTTTAGGCCTAAAATGAGTCTCTTATAGGCAGCATCTGGATGCGTCTTGGTTTTTTCTCCATTCTGATACCCTCTGTCTTTTAATTGGAGCATTTAGTCCATTTACATTCCAAGTAATTATTGATACATATGTATTTATTGCCATTTTATTACTTGTTTTAGGACATACCTGTAAGTTTAATCTGCATTGTTGACATTTTTCTATCATCTTTTTAAGTCTAGATAACCAACAAGACAATAGATCAAGCCCTAATTGCAGTATTTGCCAGTTTGGATAGCGTACATACTCCCACAATTTCTAGCTAGCAACGTGCCATCACTGAGCCCTGGAGTTGGGAAGACAATGAACAGGTATATACCATTATATAGCATTTCCACTATGCAAATACAACAGATGCAAATAACCTTGAGAGTACAGATAAGAGTAAAATAATTAGGAAGTGATAAGTGTTGTTTTTAATATAACTTAGTTAACTATACCTTTATATAATTAATTTTTAATAATAGGTATATTCAACTACTGGTTCACAAAATTTCCGAAAATTTCAGAATTCTTTTTTATGAGCTAGTATACGCCAGCTCCAAAACATACTTCTCCCAGACCGGTCCAATCAGTGAGCAGTCAGGATTGTAAACCCCATCGTAGGGGAAAGCAGACATGATTCTGTTACTCTGAGGCCAGAAGGCACAGAGTGATCCCACGGCTTCCTCAACTGCTGGTTAGAGGGTAGGTGTCAAAGAGAATTGCCTTTATTTTGGACATTCGGTACCAGCGGTGAAAGTGTCCAGATCCGTCTGCTCCCTTGGACGCAAGAGGAAGGCATGGCTCACCAGGAGCCCGAGAAACCAGCCTGCTAGCAGAGCAAGCCGTGACACCATCACAAGGGGGCCCCGTCCATGTCAACTTAAAAAATAACTCCTTGGTCTTGTCCTTTCTCCCAGAGGAAGGGGTCACCCCCTCCACAGACGTCTATTTTCTAAATATTGGGCATCATGAAGAGCACCAGGCACAGGGTCCATAAAACTGTGTTCCAGGCCACAGTCATTTCTCACCATTATATTGGGCAACTTACTCAACCCCACAGCGTCCCTATTTCTTTGTCCATCTACACTGAAGGATAACACCTGCTCTGTCTGCTTCTCTGACTCAGAGTAAGTCCGATTTGCAAGTAATTTATAAATAGTACGAAACTCAACATCTCTCTGTAAGGTGCCACGACTATCACTGGGTCTTCTCATCATTATTGAAGGGCAGATTCACCTAGTAGTTAAATGTGGGCTTTGTAAATTTTTCTTCTTTTTGTGTTTTGCCATTATTTATTTGTTAAGTTTCCAACTGAAGGTCATTTGGGTTGCTTCTCTGGTCTTTTGTCTTACAAATAATACTGAAGTGTCTTTAGGTACATCTTTGCTTATATATATATACATATATATATACATATATACAATTATATATATATAATTTTATATGTATAATTTTATATATATTTATATTTTATATATTTAAATATATGTGTATTTTAGATATATTTTTATATATGAATATATATGTATTTAGATATATGTATATATATATGAATATATATATGTATTTTAAATATATATATGAATATATATATGTATTTTAGATATATTTATATATGAATATATATATGTATTTTAGATATATATATGGATTTATTTATATATATGAATATATATATGTATTTTAGATATATATATGAATATATATGTATTTTAGATATATATGAATATATATATGTATTTTAGATATATTTATATATATATGAACATATATATATATTCCAATAGGAATATGCACTAAAAATCTTTGTAGGTACACCTGCCAAGTTGCCCTCCAAAGAAGTTGCACTAGTTTACATATTCTCCAACAAATATGCCATTGCTTGTTCCCTGCCTTCCTTTTACTGTGATGTCCTTAAAATTTTACACTCCATTCATGTCCTTTCAAGTTACTTGAATCAAGTTTTTGGTAGCTTACTTATTCATGCCCTTTGCTAATTTTTCTTTTGGATACTTGGGATTTCTCCTACAGTTTCATAATAGCATTTTATTTATTGTTAAAACTGACCCTTTGTTAAAGCGGATAAAAAAGCGTGGGCTTTGGAGGTAGATACAAGTTCAAATCTGGACTGTCTTTCACTTACTAGTCCCTACAAAATACTCAATAGGCTTTTGTTAAGCGATGTTCCTTTGGGCAACTTACACAACCTCTCGGAACCTTGGTTTCCTTGTTGTAAAATGGGGATGATGGGAGCCATCACCCAGGATTTTTATGAGAATGAAATCATATGTAATATAAGGGACTTCATAAATGTTAACAGTGATGATGGTGACCCCTGCCTTTCTGAGCTTCCCTCAGGCCAGTCCAGAGTGAGTTTCTAGAACCAGCCTTTGTTTCTACAGCAGCCTCATGATCCAGAAACAAACCAGACCTTTTGCTTTTGACTTGTTGTCCCTCAAAGCCAGAATGGCCACAGGCTTCCCTCCCCACTGGGACTCCCTGGGGAATTACTGACCACAGATAAACAATTTCTGGTAAGTTCATCCTCCTGTAGCTCTGAAACCACTGCTTCACCATCCATTTCCTCATAATTTTCTGGTTGCAAATGCAAACCAGTTGTGCAAGTTCAATGCTGAGGCCTTTGCACTTTAAGATAATCTAGTCACTGAGACCACAGCCTGCTTCACCATGCTCGTTGTTTGTCCTGTGGTTCTACTGTATCGACAATGTCAGGTTTCCTCTGCTCTTCCAGGCCTCTGAGAGTTTCATTAAAGCCTCTGTTTTGCTTCCAAACACCCCCCCCCCCCGGATTTTGTGTATGTCGTTTTGCTTTTCGTTTTTGTTTATTTGGAGTTTGTCTGTTATTGTTTCCTGCCTTTCCCCACTAGCACAATAACTGTGAGCCCTTGAACCTTGATCTCCTTGAACCGAAGATTTCAATCATGTTAGCGTAGGTCTTATCCACAGCAAAATTGGCCCCTGGAGGGTTGACGGGCTCTCTGGGCATCCCTCCAGGGAGGCAGCCTCAGCCACTTTGGTGCCCTTCTAGGATGAAACTCCCCTTTGTTGAGTCAAAGTCTGCCTTTCTATAACTTCAATCTATGTGTTCTAGTTTTTCCCACAGTGACAACGCTGCCTCTTATAAGCTGGCATTTCCCAACATTTTCTGATATGAAAAACTAGCTGCGGTTAAAAACCAAAATAAGTAAAAGGGCACCTGGGTGGCTCAGTTGAGTAAGCGTCTGACTCTTGATTTCGGCTCAGGTCATGATCTCACAGGTTAGTGAGTTCAAGTCCCGCATCGGGCTCTGTGCTGACAGCACAGAGCCTGCTTGGGTCGCTCTCTCTCTCTTTCTCTCTCTCTCTCTCTCTCTCTCTCTCTCTCTCTCTCTCTCTCTCTCAAATAAGTAAATAAACATTTAAAAATGCAAATAAACAAAAAAATCCCAGATTCTCTAGTCTTACTCCATACCCAATGAATCAAAGATCAGGGAACAATCCGGGATTCCATATTTTCAAATAGTTTTCCCAGTGATTCTGATGATGAAAATCACTACAAGATTAAACTCTCTATATTTGAAGGCTATTAATTTCTACCCTCCAACTTTTCTTTTTTCCAAAGTGAAATATCCCTTATTCCTATAACCAACCCTTCCAAGAAACAGTCTCCAGACCTCCTTCCAACCTGCTTATTCTCTAGTGAAAACAACAGACCCTATCAATTTCCCTATTGAAATAGGACACTCATATGTGAAAATAATCTTCATGTATTAATATATTTATTCTCTTAACAAATGCCCACTGATCACATATTGCCTTGCTTTAGGAGCCGAAGATAAAGAGACAAAATAGTCATATTTCCTTCGCTATCCTCCTAGAAGACAGAGTGAGAGAGAGAGAGAGAAAGGGAGGGAGGGAAGCAGGAAAAATAAGGAAAGGAAAAAAGGAAAGAGGGAAGAAAGGAAGGAGAGAGAGAGGGGAAAATGACAAGTAATTACAAAATGCATAAAGTACTATAAAGAAGCAAGTGTAGAGAGGAAATAATTTCCCTACGCTCTCTGAATTCCTAGCTGAGACTCCTACGATAAAAGACAGATTAACAAGAGAAAAACAAACAGAAGCTTATTAACATGTATACCTCATATACACATGGGAGAAACCTAGGAAAACTGAGTCACTCCCCAAAGCACTTCGAATTCAGGATTATACACCATTTTAATAGGGAAAGGGGGGCAGGGGGGATTTATAGGCCTTTTAGGGGAGAGTAAATGTTCTTAGGGAAGATGAATGGGGCTTTAAAAAAATAGATGGGAGGTATGATGGTTTGTGACAAAGTTTCCCTGGGTGTGGTATTGACCTCTAGTCTCCTCTCCTGTCATAAGAGCCCATCTTCCCTGGTTAATGAAACTCTGGGGAAGGGGATTTATACAGGTGAGTTCCTTTTGGAGGATTGGTCTTTGGGCACATAGGGGAGTTCAGAGAAACCCTCTCCCTGCATTTGCTGGTTTTCAAGTGCCTACAGCTCAAAATAATCAAGATGCCAAAGGCACATATTTTGGGGTGGCAAAGGGGGCTGGAATAGGAGGGTCAGGGAAGGCATCTCTGAAAACGTGTCTTGTAAGCGCAGACCTATAAAATGAGAAGGAGCCAATGTAAAGAATGCTGAGGCCAGAGAGGGCAGGGCAAAGGGGTGTTTAATGGACAAAGACCCTTAGGTAAGCAAGAACCTGCTACCTTCTAAGAGCCCCAAGATAATCAGAGTGACTGGAGCAGAATGTGTGTGAGGGAGATTTAAGGTGAGTTTGGACAGCTGAACAGAGACTGGGCCTCCACACAGGATTTATCAGCACAAAGGAATTTGGATTTATTCCACATGAAATGTGCAGCCCCAAAGAATTTCAATCTGGGAATGGCAGGATTTGACTTTTTTTCTTTCAAGAAGGTCATTTTTTAGACTTTCTGATATAAACAGAGTATCCAAATCAGCATCTTGCCCTTCTCCTGGAAATTATACAGACGCAATAAAGAAAATGAAAAAGAACACCCACAAACTCAATTTCAGCAATAGTAGGAAACAAATATAATTCATAGCTTTCAAAATATGCTAAAAGATGCCCCAAAGCAGCTAAAGTCGGGCGGCATGGGAAGGCAAGAAAGACAGAGCTGCGAGAAGTTTCAGCGGTATGATATCTACAAAAGTGCCATAAAATACTCTTGATGAAAGTGACAGGGGCTCACCCAAAGCGCAAAACTGTATCTCTTATTTACCACACAGGTGTGGAAACCGAAATAAGCAGGGCTGGTGACGGGCGGACCTCCGGCGTCTGGCTGGCATCAGAGAAGCAGTAGGAATTGGACTACATGAAGAATCAGCGGCTGAGCCATATTTGCAAAAGGCAGTCTCTGCAGCGGCAGATAGTAGAGAGTTTTTGAATTATGAAGCCTTAAAAGTTACTTTCTGCCCTACCAAGGAAAATTCCTGCAACTAGCTTCCACAAAAATATAGCTGGCTCAAAGGTGAGTAATTACAGAGAGACTGACACGGTACTGATCCAAAGATACCATAAGGGGGAAAAAGGTAGGAAAGAGCAATAAAACGTACCAACAGATAAAACTGCTGTCAGAAAAATGTTACAATGAAATGGATGGCGATTGGGAGCAGATATTTTGCTAAGAGTTAAAATAACCTAATGAAGTCATTGCTTCTGCAAAGGAAAATCCACAAAGCACAAATGTAAGAAATCAAGGAGGAGATAGCAGCCTTCAGGAGGAGATAAAACCTGAGCTAGTATAACGAAGAAAAATATCAAAGGGGAAAAAAGAAAAAGCAAAATTTGGAAGGAGCAGAGGGAACATAGGCATTACAGGAAAATGTAATAAGGGACACAGCGGATCGAAATAAAAACGAAGACTAAAACAAAATGGCAACAAAGGAATACCAAAAAGGGATTAGAGAAAACAGAGAATGGATGAAATAAACCCGATATGCCTTTCATTGAAAAGAAAGAAGGGTGCCTAGCTGGCTCCCTTCCCGGAAGAGCATGCAACTCTTGATCTCGGGGTCAAGAGTTCAAGCCCCACATGGGATGTAGAGATTACTTAAAAATAAATAAATTTTAAAAAGAAAGAAGAAGGTCAAGACAATGAAAGAGACGAACATTTAAAGCTAAAATTCAAGGGCTCTTTCCTGCATCTTAAATTTGTGTATTGCAATGGCACACCACGTCAGGGACACTGTTATTCTTGTCACTGTAAAAACTATACAATAGGGGCGCCTGGGTGGCTCAGTCTGTTGAGAGTCCAGCTTCAGCTCAGGTCATGATCTCACGGTCTGTGAGTTCGAGCCCCGCGTCGGGGTCTGTGCTGGCAGCTCGGAGCCTGGAGCCTGCTTCCGATTCTGTGTCCCTCTCTCTCTGCCCCTCCCACACTCATGCTCTGTCTCTCTCTGTCTCAGAAATAAATAAACATTTAAAAAAAATTAAAACAAAAATGGGAGGCAGAGATACTATTTAAAACTTAAATTAATGAGCAATCAAAGTATAAGTTACAGTCCCAAAGAAATACTAAAAAAGAGAACACTGTCAAAAATCAGGTAGTGGAGGAAAGAGGGGCCAGAAGTAAAAAGAAGGATGTTCACTTCATCATTTGTCTTAGTAAGGAATTAACAGATATTTTCTAAAGAAACGGAGGACTAAGGGCATTATATGCAATTATATTATAAATTATTATCTATTAACAAACAAAAATAGATACCTTTCTAAATAGTAGAAGGACTGCCCAGAGACCCAATAAAAAGAAAAAAAGACCATATGGTTAAAACAACACAAAATAAGAACTTTTCTAAAAAAATTTTTTAATGTTTATTTTTGAGAGAGAGAGAGAGAGAGACAGACAAACCATGAGTGGGGGAGGGGCAGAGAGCGAGGGAGACACAGAATCCGAAGCAGGCTCCAGGCTCTGATCCTCAGCACAGAGCCCGAAGCGGGGCTCAAACTCATGAACCGTGAGATCATGACCTGAGCCAAAGTGGGACGTTTACCCGACTGAGCCACCCAGGCGCCCCAGAACTTCTCCAAATTCAGAAAACATAATATAAATTAAAATGATAGAACTGAAACCAAATATATCTGTCCCATCAATTAATATAAGCGGCTTAACTTATCTATTAAAATAAAAAGATTTTCAGATCAGATCACAAAGCAAAAACTACCTCTAGGCAACACAGACAATCTACACCTGAAAAAAATATAAACGTATACGCGAAGTTGGAAACGGAAATTTGTGCTAAGACATACTAGACGAAAGCAAGCAAACAAAAAAGCAGAGGTCATGTGGTAGGGTCCCCCCCTAAGGAGAGAGAAAAAAAGGGAGAGAAAACTTCAAGGTAACCTGGCTATGCACCTACCCAACCATGACCTTGTAAACTGAGACGACTTAATCAACTGCATATGTATGTGTGCTACCATATATGGAAGACAAAGAAATAGAAAATGTATAAAAAAAACTACGCATGTGACGTTCAGCACTCAGTTCTTTGGGTACAACCCAACTGAGCGGTGCCGGCACGAATAAAATTGCTTCTTAGAAATTAAAAAGCCTCGGTGTCACGACTCTCTGTGCAAGAATCCTGCTGCAGTCACAGTCTTAAATATAAGCTAAGCCAGAATTTAGGCCAAAAGCCATCTGGTGGAACAAAGAACAAATGAGATATAGAACACCTGAATAATTAATAGGGTCTGTCTAAATTGATACACATCAAACTGAATATCCTGTACCTTCTCTTCAAGCACCTATGGAACTTTGATAAAAACTGACCATATATTAAATCTGCGAAGAAAACCTTAGAAACCTTAGTGTTTCTAGTACAAAGAACACAGGCAACATGTTCTAATAAATAAATATTAGAAATTAATAATATTCTAATAAAATTAGACATGAAAAACCATCAGAAAACAAAGTTCCTTCCGTCTGCAAGTTTTAAACACTCTTAACCAACTTTAGGATCCAAAAGGAAATACAAACAGAAGTGTTTAAGTTCCTAGAAAGGAAAAGAAAGAATAACAAAGATGTATCGGAACCCACAGAAAACAACTAGTCACACTCAGAGGAATGTATGGAACCTCAAAAATGCTTCAAAAGATCAACATGAAAGAAAAACGAGCATATGAATTAGGCATCCGACTCAAAAAGTCAAGAAATAAATAAGAAAATAAGCTAAAAGAAGAAAGGAGAAATTAATACAGATAAATGCAGAAATTAATATGTTGGGGGAAAAACAGAGACAATAGATAAATCAAAAAGTAGAGTCTTCAAGAAGTAAAACACCAATAACCCATGTGGGGGACATGGAGATGTGCCACCCCAATTCTCTCTTCTTGAAAGACTTGTCCCTTCAGTTGTCAGCAACTTTGGGGATGGCCTCAGCTGCAGGGAGCCACCTCACTCGAGGGACACCTCTTCTGGAATGATCCATACCTACTACCTGTTCGAAGCAGGAATAGAGGCCTGGCCATCCAGCCCAATAGGGAACAACTCTGAAAGAATGTTCTAGCTCCAGAGCTGGCCAAGAAGTCAGCAGAGGTTGTCAGTAGACCTGCTTCACTTCTCCTTTGCCCCTTCCACTTCCTTCCCCTCCCTTCCATAGGTGTTGATTCCAGGGGCATTCCCTGATAAACATTTTTTTTTTTTTTAAAGAGAGAGAGTGTGGGTGGGGGAGGGGCAGAGAGAGAGTGAGAGTGGGTGGGGGAGGGGCAGAGAGAGCCGGAGAGAGAGAATCTCAAGCAGGCTCCATGCTGCTAGCACAGCCCGATGAGAGGCTTGAACTCACAAACAGTGCGATTGTGACCTGGGCCAAAATCAAGAGTCAGACTCTTAACCAGCTGAGCCACCCAGGGGCCCCTCCCTGATAAACATCTTGTACCCTCAACTCTCCTCATATTTCACTACCCTGGGAATCCAACTCCCAACAAACCACTGGCAGCCCAGTCAGGAGAGAGAAGGCAAAAATACAAAGACACAGAAAGATAAACGGTAAGAGGACAATAACCATAGATACAGAGGAAATTAAGAGAATTACAACATGTCAATATGAATGAAATGGACAAATTTCTAGGAAAATATAACCAATGAAACCAACCCAGAAGGAAGAGAACAGGGTTATCACATAGGAAAAGGAGAGAAAGTTGTCAAAGAAGTGACCCCCCAAGATGGCATCAGAAAGTTCCACAGAGGAATTCTACCAAGCCCTCAAAGAACAGATCAGTCTAATGCAAACTGTTTCAGAGCATGCAAAAAGAAGGAAAATGCTCGAATGCCTTTTATGAAGTCAGTATAATAGTGATAAAACCTGTCAAAGCTTGTACAAAACAAACCAACTATAGATCAAGCTCATGTATGCATATCTTTTGTGAATTTAACAGCTCATTTAAAACTAATACATCATGACCACGTGGAGTTTATTCCTGGAATTCCCAGGTAATTCAATATTAAAGAAACTATTAAGATAATTTATCATATTAATAACTCTAAAGAGAAAATCCTGTAATCATGTGCAGAGACCTGAAACAGCATTTGACAAAATCGGTAAACCACCTTGATCAAAATGCACAAAAAAGTAGCACTATATGGATCCTTCTCTACAATGTCTCGTGGTTTGTGGGCTTGAGCCCCGCATTGGGCTCTGTGTTGACAGCTCAGAGCCCAGAGCCTACTTCGGATTCTGTGTCTCCCTCTCTCTCTGCCCAACGCCCCCCCCCTCCACCCCACCACACTCTGTCTCTCTTTTCTTCAAAAATAAATAAACATTAAAAAAATTTTAAGAGAAGGAGAAGACATTGCTCTTTAAAGTCTTTCTGGCGGATGCGCTGTGTGTCCCTTTGCACACCCAGCCCCCTGTCCGCCGAGGCAGCCCTGTTTGCAGGCAATGTCTCTTCCTCGTCTTGGTGTCATAATATTTATAAACACAGATAGATTTACATAGATATGATGGCTACAACTTTGTTCTTCTACAGCCTAAATAAACATCCCAGTAACTACTGAGCGGAGATGCCGGAAGTATACCTAAGAGGTCTGCAGCCCAGGGTTTTCAGGTTGCTGAAACTCGATGTAAAGTCAACAAGCGTATTTGTTAAGAGGTCAAGTTGCCCTTGTCACTTGAGGTCCTGAAGGAGCCCCTGTCTGGCTCTTCATTAAGTGGCTTTTTCCATGATAAAAGAGGACCACTCATGTTCCTTATGTTGCCAATTTTGGAGGCAGGTAAATAGAGACTCTGGAATGACTCATTGTCCTCACAATCAGCTGCCTTTATCCAGTTCTCAAACTTCAGTTTTATTTGTGATCAAGTCAAGTGCAATTAAAAATTTATTTTTGCCTGTGTTGAATGAGAATGTTCAATCTTGAAAAGAATATCTGCTGCAAAAAGGCAACCTTGTGAGTCACTTTTTATCGTCAAGGTCAACATTGAAATCATTCTCCTCTGCGTGCTTTTACCTCTGCCACAAGGTCTAACGTTTTCTCCACAAAGACAAACAACAGTTTAATTCTTTGCCTGAGAATTTTAATGAGCACCTTGTCCCAGCCGAGAGAGCACACAGCTCTTTGTGGCACAAGCTTTCAACTTTCTCTAAAGTAGTCAGTGTTCGGGGCGCCTGGCTGGCCCAGTCGGGTGAGCGACTGACTCTTGATTTCAGCTCAGGTCATGATCCTAGCATCATGGGATTGAGCCCTGGGTCCGGCTCCCTGCTAAGTGTGGAGCCTGCTTGGGATTCTCCCTCTGCCCCTGTCCCCACCTCACGCTCTCTTTCTCTCTCAAAAAAAAAGAAAGAAAAAAAAAGTCAGCGTTCAAAAATAGTTTATATACTATTTTTATCAGTGAGCAAAGTGAAAGCACTGATGCCCACGGAGAAGGTCAAGACTCAGACTCTATGATGGTCAATTTTATATGTCAACTTGATGGGGCTGAGGGATGCCCAGATAGCTGACAAAACATTATTTCTGGGTGTGTCTGTGAGGGTGTTTCCAGAAGATATTAATTAACATTTCAATATGTAGATTGGGTAAAGAAAACATCCTCACCAAGGCAGGTGGATGCCCTTCAATCCACTGAAGGTCTGAAGAGCACAAAAAAAGCACAAGGAAAGAGGAGCTTGCTCTGTGCCTCAGCCAGGACATCAGCACTCTTGGTTCTTAGGCCTTTGGACTCAGGCCAGGATCTACATCCGCTCAGGACTTTGGGTTGGCACTGGAACTACACCATTGGCTTTCCGAGGCCTTCAGCTTACCGGCCACAGGTTGTGGGACTTCTCAACCTCCACAATCACCTGAACCGATTCCAAATAGTATCTCTTTGCACACGTCTGTGTATATATACCTTTGAGGTAAGGTGATCTAAATAATGTGGTGTGACTGTTGGTACATGGCCATGGCTTTGGTGTGGGCTGCTTCTGAGCATTGCCCACGTGCGTGCATGGGCCTATGCTTATGCTGCCTGGATGCATGCTCATTACCTCTTAGGTGCCCTCTTATAAAAACCATAACAAGTAAGCTGTGGGCAGTGTAGGATGCACTTAGATGCCTATTATAAACTTGGGCTTTAAAATTGCCAAGGTGCAAATGAGCATAAACTTTGATATGACAAAACTCTTGTGTGACAAAACTGATCCATAAAGAACCATTACTGCAGTGACATGTAAAAACCGATCATGCAATTTTGAATGAGTTTCAGAAATTCTGTGGGCAACAAAAAGATGTCAGGGTGAGAAATAATACAACGGAAAGCAAATAAAAAGTGCTTAAAGCTTCTTTCAGAATTTCAGAATCACTTCATAGGGGACAACTTGGTCAAGACCCATGTTATAGATCTGACTGAATGTGTTTCGGCTGAAGAAGAGACAGCCAAGCTGAGATGATGCATTGTTACATGTGCCAAAGACACATCTGAGCTCTGATTGAGAGACTAAATTCAACCCCATTTTTGCTTCTGATTGGACTAAAACCATTAATGAGTTTGACATTTCACTGTGTTTGGTTTGCTCCATTCTACATGATGTATGGGTGAAAATGTTTTGATTTGCAAACTTCTTTTGGTCAAGTTAATGAAATTTTCAATGAGAAATGTGATGGATTAGGTAATGCTGTTTCTACTATTCATTATGGAGATTTATTATGGAGCCTCAAGACCACACCAAATCTAATGAATTATCATTTACTTCAGTTTGTTCTGAAGGTCCCTCATTGTCGTGTGGACACTAAAGCTTATACTTTAAGTGATTTTTAACTATCTGTCCATGCTCCCAGTTGACAGTTACAAAATTAAATTTTAAAAATTATCCTACTTAAAAACAGAATGCTATTAAGATCCCTCTTCACTCCACCCCCACCACACACACACACACACACACACACACACACACACAGGATTTTCCATACTTTTGTCTGGAAACACACAAGATGAGTCTCCTTGTAGGTTAATTTAGGAGGCAACTCAACCCGTCTTTGGCTGATGGAGCACCTAACCTGAACTGGATTAGAAAAGCGTGTCACATCCCATCTTCTTTCCATAACCAGGCTATTACATCTTCTTTCCATAACCAGGCTGTTCCTCTGCCACTCCCACCTACTACACACTACTTAGAGTCAGCAAAGCAAACCCTCCATTACTGTCCTATTGAAACTCAAGTGACCAGAGTTTCCCAAGACACAGCATATGGGGTCAGGACTTCTTTATTATATAGGAAGGAAAGAATATCTCTAGGAGGGTTGGAAAACTACCAGAGAGGGAAGATTGGGAAATGGCAGTGGGGTGTGTGTGTGAGAAAGAGAGACAGACAGAGACAGAGACAGAGAAAAGCCAAGGGAAGGACGCAGAGGGGGTAGAGAGGGCAATGGAGCTGGCAGGAATAAAACACTCTAAAGGACAAGAGCATCAGAGAGTAGAAAACAATGAGCTGCTGAAAGGAATGACAACTCCTAGACCTTGACTCTATAGCTCTTTGGCATGCTTACCTGAACCCTTCAGAGAGGGAAGGCTTAACCATCCCGCCAAGTACAGCGTGCATCCTAGCTAGGAAGGAGAGGTAAGCTGGCCCTTAGCAGGTGGACTGCCACCCTTCCCTGAGCCACTGAGGTGTGCTAGCCTTTCCCTGTAGCATCACAAAGTCTCCTAGTAACTCCCCTGCCTGAGTCCCTAAGGCTGGTTCCCCTGACCTCCCTTTGGTAAGGGCCCGCGGGGCCCTGCCTCACTGCTTATGAGCCTGTCTCTGCAGGAAGAGACACTTGTGGAAGGGATGGGGTACAAATCCCCACAGCCCTCACCATCCTCAAATACAGCCCCCTCACAGCCATCCCTGCTTTGTTTAAAACACACCTCTGTTTCTACGGAGCACGGCCTCCTCGCGACAATGGCCAACAGAAGTTGCTGCGGTTTTCAGAGCACTTTAACACATCTTTTGTTGGTCATCCCGTGAGGCAAGTATTAGCTGTAGTTCTGTGCTTTGGTTGAAGAGGCCCAGAGTCTGAGGGTGTAGGCAGCCTGGGAACCAGCCTTTGACTCTGAATCCAGTGCTCTTCTCATTTACACTGTACTGCCTCTAGGCCTTCTCTGACCTAAACCAGATTGCTGGACCTATCTCCCTGACATTATTCCTCTTTCTTCCTCTCCCCCTGCTTTGAAATGTTTTCAGCCGGAGAAGCTATGTCAGTGGGTTTTGCAAAATGAAACAAACGAAAAGTTCGCTGAGCCTTTGCCAAACAAGGCCCTTGGAACCTAGCCATGTTTGAGCCCTTCCCCAACCTTCTAAATATTAAAAAGAATGGAGTGTGCTATTGACCAACGGAATCACAGCAGCGCTCTTTGTAGTCTTTTTTTTTTTTTTTTTGTTTTTTTTTTTGCCACGATACTTCCAGAATTAGGCATCTGTCCAGTGAAGAGAATGCAGATGGGCACAAATGGATTTGCTTTGCCTCTATTTTACCGTTAACTATCTTTTGTTAACTGAAAATGCCCTGGATGAAAACATAATTGGGGCATGCCCTCCAGAACTATTTTCCTTTGCTGAGCTCTCAAGAGGCCTTCCCTCCCTAATCAAAACAGTCATTCTATCTTATTAAACATAGATGTAAGGGAAGCAGCACGTCTTTTTCAATTCCGTCCCAGGGTAAAGTTTAAGGGAGATTTTGGTATTTGGATAAATATACAGAAGAATGGCATGAGCAAGGGCGGGGAGAGGGAAAAAAAAAATAGGAAGAGAATACCAGGTTAGTACTCTGTTTATCTTGGGGTCATTTTATAATGCAAGATGAGTTAAGACCAGCCAGGACATCTATCGTAGAGATTTAGAGTCGGCAGGGACTCTAGAAATCATTCTCTCCGTCCCTTTCAGTCTCATTGTCTAGATGAGGCAAGTGAGGGTCAGGGAGGTTGAGGGGAGTACTCAAGGTCACAGAGCAAGTTATAGAGCTAGAGTTAAGAACTGGGGCTGGTATGATTGTATCACAGCCCTGGGAAGCCTCAAAGGCTGTATCTTTCCTCAGTAGATAACCAGCTTCCCCAGGGATCAGTCCTGGGATATCAGGCTTCTGGGAGCCAAAGGCCAACTTCAGTTTATTTCAGAGACAAGAAACAAGGAAGTGGGCCAGAGTACTCCTACTTCAAATAAGCTACGTTTTTTGGTTTTGTGCCAATAAGAAGTTTCAAACTACCGTGCTCCTGAAGTCGCTGTGACTTCCTGCGAGTTTTGCCCTTGGTTGCTGTCTGGGCTCCCTTCTGGATTATGAGCCAAACTCAACTATCGCCAAGTATTTCCTGCCTCCATTTTCCATCCCCTCTCTCCATACCGCTACATCTAAACACATGTCCTTGTCTAAGTTAACCAGATAATTTAGAAGAGATAGGTCCGTTTCCTCTGCCTAACTGAAATTCCAGCTGTGAAACTGGCCCAAGGGTATACTTAAATTAAACTAAAAGTAGTTTAACATGAACAGTAGAATTGTAACTTCTCATTCTGGCAATTCCCAACCACACAATAGTTCCTGCCCTGGAACTTTGTGCATTATCACAGAAATGTGAAGTAAATGCAAGTCTATTGCATTTCATAATAAAGGAGTTTGTTGGTAAAGCGCCAAAGAACCTTGTTGTGAGTGTATCAAGATGTTAAAATGGCACTCGGTCTAAGTTTTGGGTCAGCACCAAGACGTAACTAGCAAATAGTTGCTCTGAAGGACTTGCTCAGGAATTGGCTAAAAACCCATTTTGTACATATGGAATGCAGCTAAGTAGTGCTTCGGAGGAATTTCGTAGCTATAAACACCTACATTCTTCTTTTTAAGAAGAAAGAGTAGGGGCGCCTGGGTGGCTCAGTGGGTTAAGCATCCGACTTCGACTCAGGTCACCATCTCACGGTCCATGAGTTCGAGCCCGGCGTCGGGCTCTGGGCTGATGGCTCGGAGCCTGGAGCCTGCTTCCGATTCTGTGTCTCCCTCTCTCTCTGCCCCTCCCCCGTTCATGCTCTGTCTCTCTCTGTCTCAAAAATAAATATTTAAAAAAAAATTAAAAAAAAGAAGAAAGTAAAATAAATGTGTATCAGTCCTACTGATACTAATAAGTTACTGATTACACTAATAAATGACAAATCTCCTTAATAAATGACAAATCTCCTTAATCTCCATTAATAAATGACAAATGTAGAAAAAAATACAAGTAACGTATACAGACACTCCACTCTAAAAGGGACCATGTGGGGCGCCTGGGTGGCTCAGTTGGTTGGGTGTCTGACTTTGGCTCAGGTCATGATCTCGCGGTCCGTGAGTTCGAGTCCCACGTCAGGCTCTGTGCTGACAGCTCAGAGCCCGGAACCTGTTTCAGATTCTGTGTCTCCCTCTCTCTCTGACCTTCCCCCATTCATGCTCTGTCTCTCTCTGCCTCAAAAATGAATAAACGTTAAAAAAAAAAAATTTAAAAGGGACCATGTGCAGCCACTCTGGAGAACAGTATGGAGGTTCGTCAAAAAGTTAAAAACAGAGGTGCCTGGGTGGCTCAGTCAGTTAAGCATCCGAATTTGGCTCAGGTCATGATCTGGCAGTTTATGGGTTCAAGCCCCATGTTGGACTATGTGCTGACAGTTCAGAGCCTGGAGCCTGCTTCAGATTCTGTGTCTCCCTCTCTCTCTGCCCCTCCCCTGCTCACACTCTGTCTCTGTCTCTCTCCAAAATAAATAAACATTAAAAAAAATTTTTTTAACTTAAAGATAGAACTACCCTATGATCCAGCAACTGCGCTACTAGATATTTACCCAAAGGATACAAAAATACTAATTCGAAAGGATACATCCACCTGATTTTTTTTAAATTTTAATGTTTATTTTTGAGAGACAGAGCATGAGCAGGGGAGGGGTAGAGAGAAAGAGAGGGAGACACAGAATCCAAAGGAGGCTTCAGGCTCTGAGCTGTCAGCACAGGGCTCAACACGGGGCTCCAACTCATGAACTGTGAGATCATGACCTGAGCTGAAGTCGGAAGCTCAATCTACTGAGCCACTCAGGTACCGCCATGCACCCCGACTTTATAGCAGCATTATCTACAATAGCTGAATTATGGGAAAAGCCCAAGTGTCCATCAACTGATTAATGGATAAAGATGTGGTCTATATATGCAATGAAATATTACTCAGCCATAAAAAAGAATGAGATCTTGCCATTTGCAATGATGGAGATGGAGGTAAGGAGTATTATGCTAAGCGAAATCAGTCAGAGAAAGACAAATACCCTATGATTTCACTCCTATGTGGAATTTAAGAAACAAAATGGGGGGCGCCTGGCTGGCTCAGTCAGTTAAGCGTCCGACTTCAGCTCAGGTCACGATCTCGCGGTCCGTGAGTTCGAGCCCCGCATCGGGCTCTGGGCTGATGGCTCAGAGCCTGGAGCCTGCTTCCGATTCTGTGTCTCCCTCTCTCTCTGCCCCTCCCCCATTCATGCTCTATCTCTCTCTGTCTCAAAAATAAATAAAACGTTAAAAAAAAATTTTTAAGAAACAAAATGGTGACCGTGGTGGTGGGGGAGGGGAAAGAGGCAAACCAAGAAACGGGCCCTTAACTATAAAGAACAAACTGGTTGTTGCCCGAGGGAAGGTGGGGGGGAGGGGATGGGTTAAATAGGCACACTTGCCGTGAACAGCACTGGGTGCTGTAAGGAAGTGTTGAATCACCATATTGTATCCCTGGAGTAAGATCGTACACCTGTACAGTAATATTACACCGTATGTTAAGTAACTGGAATTTAAATAAAAACTTGGGGAAAAAAATAAATAGAAGAGGGGGAGCATAAATCCCATTCCTGAAAGGTGGGTTATATATAGTGACTGTCTTCTAAAGAGTACCGTGTGGGAAGGAGGTAAACGAGTAACTTCACAGTGGGGAAATCTGCCTCACCCGGGTGATCAATATCAATAGTTGTAAAGCATGTGAATAGTATATACTCTTAATTGGATATGGTGGAAATGACACTTTACCTCTGATTTGCCTCCTAAAAACCCACAGCCCAGTGTAGTCAAGAGAAAAACATGAGACAAGTTCCAACAGAGGGACATCCTACAATATGCCTGAACAGGATCCTCAAAATTGTCAAGATCACCACCAACAAGGAAAGTGTGAGAAACTGTCAGTTGCTAGGAGAGCCTAAGGAGACATGACAGATACAACGTAGTATCCCAGATAGGATCCTAGAACATAAGGAGGACATTAGGTCAAGAGAAGGAGAGGACAATGGGGTGCCTGGGTGGCTCAGTCGGTTGAGCGTCTGACTTTGGCTTGGGTCATGATCTCGTGGTTTGTGGGCTCGAGCCCCGCCTCGGGCTCTGTGCTGACAGCTCAGAGCCCGGAGCCTGCTTCGGATTCTGTGTCTCCCTCTCTCTCTGCCCAACCCACCCCCCCCACACTCTGTCTCTCTTTTCTTCAAAAATAAATAAACATTAAAAAAATTTTAAGAGAAGGAGAAGACAAGCCACAGGCTGGGAGAAAATATCTGCAAAAGACATGTCTAATAAAGGACTATTATCCAAAGTTTTTACAAAGAACTCTTAAAACTCACTAATAAGAAAACAAACTACCCAATTAAAAACAGGGCCGGGGCCACCTGACTGGCTGAATCAGAAGAGCATGCAACTCTTGATCTCGGGGTTGTGTGAGCCCCACATTGGGTGTAGAGATATAAACTTTAAAACAAAAGTGGGCCAAAGATCTTAACAGCTACCTCAACAAAGGAGATATACAGATTGCAAATAAGCATATGCAAGATGCTCCCATCATATGTCCTCAGGTAAATGCAAATTAAATCAGCAAAGAGATACCACTATATACCTATTAGAATGGCCAAAATCCAGAACACCGGCAACACCAAATGCTACTGAGGCTATGGAGCAGCAGGAAGTCTCATTCATTGCTGGTCTGAAGGCAAAATGATACTACATTGGAGGACAATTTGACTGTTTCTTACAAAACTAAGCATGTTCTTACCATATGATCCAGCAATTACACTCCTTGATATTTACCAAAAGGAATGAAAAACTATGTGCAAAAAACTTAACAGATGTTTACAGTAATTTTATTCATAACTGCCAAAACTTGGAGGCGACCAAGAGATCCTTCGGGTAAGATAAGTAAACTGTGGCACATTCAGGCAGTGGAATATCATTCAGCATCAAAAACAAGCTGTCAAGCCATGAAAAGACAGGGAGAAAACTTCAGTGCATCTTACTAAGTGAGAAGAAAACTCTCTGAAGGTCTACACACTGTATGATTCCAACTGTAGGACATTCTGGAAAAGGCAAAACCATGGAGACATTAAGAAGTTCAGGGGTCACTGGATTTAGGAGTGAAGTGGGAACGAGGAATAGGCAGAACACAGAGCATTTTTAGAGTAGCGAAATTATCCTGTATGACACTATTATGGTAGATACATGTCATTATATGTTTGGCTAAACCCATATAATGTACAACACAAGAGTGAACCTTAACGCAAACAATGGACTTTAGGTGATTATGATGTGTCAATGCAGTTTCATCAATTGCAACAAATGTGCCACTC
This sequence comes from Panthera uncia, assembly GCF_023721935.1. Classification (NCBI taxonomy): domain Eukaryota; kingdom Metazoa; phylum Chordata; class Mammalia; order Carnivora; family Felidae; genus Panthera; species Panthera uncia. Next base: position 29,407,274 of record NW_026057582.1, read on the forward strand.
TGGTGGAGGATGTTGATAATGGAAGAGGCTGTCTGTGTGAGGGGAGGCAGTATATGGGAAATTTCTATACGTTCCTTTTAATTTTGCTGTGAACCTAAAACTGCTCTAAAACAAAGTAAGCCTTCTTTACAAATTTTTATGTTATTTTAATTTTTTAAATTTATTTATTTTGAGAGAGAGAGCGAGAACAGGGGAGGGACAGAGAAAGAGGGAGAAAGAGAGAGAATCCCAAGCAGCCTCTGCACTGTCAGCACGGAGTCCAATGGGGGGCTTGAACTCTGGAACCACGGGATCATGATCTGAGCTGAAACCAAGAGTCAGACACTTAACCAACTGAGCTACCCAGGCACCCCTTTACAAATTTTTAAGTAAAATAAAATTTAAATGTAAAGAGGACATTAGGTTGAAATTTTAAACATATAAATAAACTAAGAACATTATCAATACATTATTAATGTACAATTATTAATACATTATTAATGTACAATAATTAATAAATTATTAATGTACAATTATAAGGTACAATTATTGATACATTATTAACAATCCAATATCGATACATTATTAATTATGTATCATTACACTATATACATTATGGATCATTAATTATAACAAGTGTATTTTATTAATGTAAGATGTTAATAGGAAAACTGGGTGGAGATATTTGAGAAACTTCTGTACTATCTGTTCAATTTTTCTATAAATATGGGACAGTTCTACAAATAAAGTTTATTTTACAAAAAAGAAAGATCTAAAAATCAATGACACAGCTTTCCTTCTCAAGACAATGGAAAAGGAAGAGCAGCTAAATGCAAAGTAAGCAGAAGGAAGAATATAGTAAAGATTCGAGCAGAAATAAACAAAAGAGAGAATAGGAAAGCAATAGTGAAAATCAATAAGCCCAAAACTTGGTTCTGTGAAAAGATCAACACAATTGCAAACCTTTCACTAGACTGGCATAGAAAAAAAAAAAAAGAGAGAAGACTCTATTAAAATCAGGAATGAAGAGGAACGTTACTATGAACGTTATAGAAGCAAAAAGGTTTATAAGAGAGTATTATTAGCAACTGTCTACCAACAAATTAGATATCCTAGATCAAATAGGAAAATTTCTAGAAAGACAAAAATTGCTAAAACTTAAGAAGAAACAAAATATGAATATAATATAAATAGACTTGAAACAAGTAAAGAGATTGAGTTAGTAATAAAATTTTTAAAAACCTACCCACGAAGAAAATTCCAGGCCCAAATAGCCTCACCACTGAACTCTACAAAACATTTAAGGAAAAATTAACACCAATACTTCTCAAACTCTTCCAAAATATAGAAGAGGAGAAAATACTTCCCAATCCATGCTTTGAGGCTAGTATTACCCAATATCAAAAGCAAATAAATACAGCACAAGAAACGACAGATCAATATCTCTTATAAATATGGACATAAAAACCCTCAAGAAAATATTACCAAACCAATCCAGCAGCATATAACAGATTATACACTATGATCAAGTGTGATTTATCCCAGAAGTTCAAGGTTGGTTTAACATCCAAAAATCAGTTCACATACTACAACACGTCAATAGACTAAGGATAAACACTACATGATCATCTCAATAGATGCAGAATAAAAATTTGAATAAATTTAAAAACATTTCATGATAAACACGCTCAATAAACTGGAACTAGAAGGGAATTTCCTTAATCTGAAATATGGCATATGTGAAAAACCAATTGTTCACATCTCACTGAAGGGTGAAAAACTGAATGCTTTCTTCCTAAAATGAGGAACAAAATAAGAATGTCCTTTTTTGCCACTTCTATTCAACATTGTACCACAGGTTATAACCAGAGCAATTATGCAAGAAAAATAAATAAAAGGAATCCATGTTGGAAAGAAATATGTAAAACTATCTCTATGTGGACATGAGATGGCCTTGTGTGTAGAAAACCATAAAGAATTCACTAAAAAAAAAAACTATTAGAATTAATAAATAAATTCAGCAAAGCTGCAGGATTATAAGATCAATATATAAAAAACAATTTCTATTTCTAGGGACACCTGGGTGACTCAGGAAGTTAAACATCCAACTCTCGATTTTGGCTCAGGTCGTGATCTCATAGTTCACGAGTTTGAGCCCTGCATTGGCTCTGTACTGACAGCATGGAGCCTGCTTGTGATTCTCTGTCTCTCTCTCTCTCTCTCTCTCTCTGCCCCTCTCCTGCTCGTGCTCGATCTCTCTCTCCCTCAAAATGAATAAATAAACATTAAACACAATTTTTTTAACAGAAGAGATAAACACAAGAGTGTACCCCAATACATAAACATTTTTTTAAAAATCAGTTTATATTTCTGTACACTTGCATTGAACAATCCAAAAATAAAATTAAAAATACAATTCCATTTGCAATAGCATCAAAAAGAATAAAATACCTAGGGGCGCCTGGGTGGCTCAGTCTGTTGAGCGTCTGACTTCAGCTCAGATCATGATCTCACAGCTCATGGGTTCAAGCCCCACATGGGGCTGTGCTGACAGCTCAGAGCCTGGAGCCTGCTTCAGATTCTGTGTGTGGCTCTCTCTCTGCCCTTCCCCTGCTCACACTCTGTTTCTCTCTCAAAAATAAATAAACATTTTAAAAAAAGAATAAAATACCTAGGAATAAATTTCACAAAAAGACTGCAAAATTTATATTCTTAAAACAACAAAATATTATTGAAAGAAATTCAAAGAAGACCTAAATAAATGGGAAGACTTCCCATGTTCAAGGATCATAAGACTTAATATTGTTCAGATGACAGTGCTTCCCAAATTGATCTACAAATTCAGTGCAATCCTTATCAAAATCCCAGCTGGCTTTTTTTTTTTTTTTGCATAAATTGGCAAGCTGATCCTAAAATTTGTGTGGAAACTTGAGAGACCCAGAATAGACAAGACAATCTTGAAAAAGAAGAATAACTATGGAAGTTTCCTAATTTGGAAATTTTACTATGACGCTACAGTAAGCAAGACAGTCAAGTACTGTCTTAACAGTACTTGACATAAAATAGATATAGAAGTCAACAGAACAGAATTGAAAAATATACCATTACATTCACACTCAATTGATTTTAACCAAGGGTACCAAGATAATTCAATGAGTAAAGAACAATCCTTTCAATAACTGTTACTGGGACAACTAGACATCCACATACAAAGTTAATAATTTGGACCCCTACCTCACACCATATACAAAAATTAACTCCAGGGGCACCTGGGTGGTTCAGTCGGTTAAGCATCCGACTTCAGCTCAGGTCACGATCTCGCGGTCCGTGAGTTTGAGCCCCGCATCGGGCTCTGGGCTGATGGCTCAGAGCCTGGAGCCTGCTTCGGATTCTGTGTCTCCCTCTCTCTCTGCCCCTCCCCCGTTCATGCTGTCTCTCTCTGTCTCAAAAATAAATAAATGTTAAAAAAAAATTAAAAAAAAAATTAACTCCAAATTCAACAAAGACCTCAATCAGATAGCTAAAACTAAAATTCTTAGAAGAAAACATAGATATAGATCTTCATGACCTTTTATGAAGCAATGACTTCTTAGATATGACACCAAAGGCACAAGTAACAAAAGGAAAAAATAAATATGCTGGACATCATCCAAATTTAAAACTTCTTTGCATCAAAGGACACAATCAAGAAATGAAAAAACAACACACAGAATGGGAGAATTTTTTTTGCAAATTATGTATCTGATAAGGGATTTTATCCAGAATATAGAAAGACCTCTTACAACACAATTGTAAAGGAATAAATAATATGGGCAAAGAATATGAAAAGATCCGTCTCTGTACAATGGAATGTTATTTGGCAATAAAAAGGAATGAAGTACTGATTCATACTACAACAGAGATGAACACATTATGTTAATTATAGAAAGCCCATCACAAAAGACCTCACATTAGATGATTCCATTTGTATGAAATGTTCAAAATAGGCAAATCCATAAGGACAGAAAGTAAATTAGTGCTGATCTAGGGCTAAGAGGTATGGGGAATGACTGCTAATGGGTATGGGATATCTTTGGGACTGATCAAAATGTCCTAAAACTGATTGTGGTGATGGTTACACAACTCTATGAATACACTAAAAATTAATGAATTTTATACTTCACAAAATGTAATGCTTATTTATTTTTGAGAGAGAGAGATAGAAACAGAAAACGAGCGGAGAAGGGGCAGAGAGAGCCAGAGACACAGAATCTGAAGCTGCCTCCAGGTTCTGAGCTGTCAGCACAGAGCCCGGAAGTGGGGCTCGAACTCATGAGCTGTGAGATCATGACCTGAGTCGAAGTAGGACACTTAACCGACTGAGCCACCCAGGCGTCCCATATTTTACACTTCAAATGAGCGAAGTGTATTGTATGCAGATTATATTTAAATAATACTGTTATTTAAAAAAAAAAAAAAAAGTTTTGCAATCCTTACCGGACAACTGCCTTCCAGTCTAAGAATTTGTAGAGATAGAGACAGTTGTTAGAGACAGAAGACGGTAAGAGGGATTTCCCCTAGGGAGGTAAAGTAGGGCTGCCTTTCCTTCACTTCAAGATTGGTGAGAGGGACCACTTTAGAAATTTGATGTGAATCCCCGGGGCATACAGTGACATACACCTGGAAGAGGTTCCTTAAAGGCAGGAGCTGGTGGCATCGAGGAAGGGCTGTGCCTGGGCTATAACTGTTCTCCACCAACAGTGGGTCAAAGGCACCTGCTTTCTGGGAGAGGTGTGGGCACCTGACAGTCGCTCCAGTGTGTTTAGTGACCCTGCCAAAGAGCTACATAGAGGGGTAGAAGTGTCCTGTGGGGTGTCCAAAGACTAAGGGAGAAATCATGAGTGTATACAGACAGAGTAGGTGCACCTGCAGCAAAGGGGCCACCCATGTAAAGTCATCTTTAAACACCTGTTGAGCCTACCCTCAAACCCAGGGTCAGCCAGGGCTGGGATTAGAGTAAGGGGACCGAGGAGGATCTTCAGGTGGGCACAAATTTTGAGGGGCCACCAAAAACTCAGTAATCAAGATGAATAATATGTTGATACAACATTTCTAAAACCCAAGATCAAGGTTAAAACTTCCATGATGCACAAAAAAATTTTTTTTGTAAATAAAGATGTATATCCTCTGTATACATTTTTAATGTGCCTTTTTAATGGTAAGGGTTTTTTTCCAGAACATTAACATAGTTGCAAAAATGTTGAAAAATTGACGTGTATTGAAGCCACATTACTTTACATTTTAATATTTTATTTATATCCCAAACAGATTTACTGTCATTTTAATCTCCTGGCTTTTGTGGACATAAAGTTATCGATAATATTTTCAAAATCAACTTCTTATGTCATTTTCAACTGAGAGAAGTGCTGTGTTTGACAATTTCTCTTGTCTAAGTGACCGTTTGAAATAATTTTTTAATTGATTTAAACCCATCCTGTCTTTATTTAAAAATTTGGCATTTTATTCATCAGAGATTTTTGCATTAGTTCTTTAGAATCTTCCATTAAATATTATTTATATTTATTATTAATTTGGAAGGGCCCTTAAATTTTATGTCCTAATCCCAGCCCTAATGCCAGCCATGTCCATACCTGTCAGGCAAGACCTCTCCTAACACCTTACCTCTCTTCCCTCTTCCCTGCTTCGCCCTGGAATTATCAGAGATGCTGGTTAGCAAACTGAGGAAGGAGGGTGGGGAGCATTGGCATAAGTGCTACATTGGGAGAATGTAGAAAGGGGCCTTGGAGAATCCATCAGGCCCCTTTTTCCTAAGGCAGAGCTGAGTTCGAGGAGGAAAGAAACTGTAACTCTAAACATAGTTGGAATTTTGATGGTTTCATGGAACCAAATATCCTAATTACTGAGGTGAGACTGATTTTGTGACTTGAGGTGACCAGAAGATTTTTTTTTTCTTATTTGTAAGTGACCAAGACAATCTGGAACCTGCCTTAGGTCTCGGGAGAGTCAGGTCAAAGAGCTATACAGAGAAGATGTGAGCCAGGACCTGGGGGTAAGAGCTCCAGGAAGGTTGTTTGGGGCTGTACCTTAGCAGTCAATCCTTTTTGTTCATTGCATTGGCAATAGTTATCCATAAATAAGTTTCATATATGAGAGAGGACATGATCATAATGACTTCCCAGCACTTTGATATTTCCACGCTTCTCCAGACCCTGAATTTAAGTAGATCAGACTCATCATCTGAAAAAATATGCCTCTTCTTCAGCACAACTTCCACCACTGCAAGAAAACATTTTCTTTCCTTTCCCCTTTGAAATGAGTGATCCACAACCCTATTTCTGCCCATCCAAGATGCTGAAATATTTATTTCTTCTTCCAACTTTTTAATCAAAGCTAAGAACATGGCCTATTCTAAACCAACAATATCCTTTTAATAGAATGAATTTTAAAATCAAGAAATCCTACCAACTTCTCTTTCCTCCCCTCAATTACAGTGTTTCCTTTTCAATCTCATTCAACATTGTCCTGGTTTTAATATCTTCCCTTTTCAACTCTATTCCACCATAATTTCCTAAGGGAGGGTTGAGTCTTCTGTGTTACATATCTCTATTAGCTTCTATCGCCAAGAACACTTCTAATGCAATAACCCAATTATTTCAAGGGAGATTGGAAAAGCAAAGGTACCAGTGAAGACAATTATGTTTGTGTAAAGTGGGGTTAGTACAATTGGATTGAAAGTTGCATGAGAAAAGAGCGTTCACTTATCTCAGATTTTAGGGAGCATGAGAAGTAGAAACGAAAGTCTGTGAGATTCATGGAGGCTATTATGCTAAGTGAAATAAGTCAGTCAGAGAAAGACAGATATCATATGTTTTCACTCATATGTGGAACTTGAGAAGCTTAGCAGAAGACCATGGAGGAAGGGAAGGGGGGAAAAACAGTTTCAAACAGAGAGGGAGGGAGACAAACCATGAGAGACGCTTAAATACAGAGAAAAAACTGAGGGTTGAGAGAGGGGAAAATGGGTATGGGCACCGAGGAGGGCGCCTGTTGGCATGAGCCCTGGGTATTGCATGTAAGCGATGAATCATGGGAATCTACCCCCGAAACCAAGAGCACACTGTATACACACTGTATATTAGCTAACTTGACAATAAATTATACATATAAAAAATAATAATAAAATCTTAAAAATTATAAAAAACTAAAGTTTGCGAGGTTCACCCACCTTCCATGCTATGAGTGGGTTCAGTAGGTTACAGCACGTTGGCACCCATTATTGTCAGAGCACCGAATGTAAGGATCCAGTCCCAAGCACAGGCGGGTGCATACTCACGTGCCAACAAGAACCCCAAGTCAATGCACAACGCTGGGTTTAAGAAAACTTTGCATGGTAGAAACATAGGAGTAGTCTTTGTTTCTGCATAGAAATATACTCTTTTATATCTTGAAACACACAACTCCCTTGTCTTTTACTTTTCAATTTCGATAGAATTCTGCTGCTGCTTTGTCATGCTACTATAAGAAAAAGGGGTGCCTGGGTGGCTCAGTCGCTTAAGGTTCCAACTTCAGCTCAGGTCATGATCTCACATCTTGTGGGTTCGAGCCCCATGTCGGGCTCTGGGCTGACAGCTCAGAGCCTGGAGCCTGCGTGGGATTCTGTGTCTCCCTCTCTCTCTGCCCCCGCTCATGCTCTCTTTCTTTCAAAAATAATAAAGAAACTATTTAAAATTTTTTTAAAAAAAGAAAAAGAACAGAGCGAAAGTGAGGATGAATAGCAAGCCACAATGTCGGGTAGAATTGAGGAACAATAGGGACTGCGAAGGTCTGGAGAGTACAAGCCCCATCTAGTGGGGACAGCATTGTCACCATGTGGGAACACTGATTGTATAGACAGGTATTCGTATTGTTGAGAAATTCAGACATTTATGTGCTACCCTCCTACTCTCAAATACTGGTTCTTTTGGGGCACCTGGGTGGCTCAGTGGGTTACGCATCCAACTTCGGCTCAGGTCATGATCTCATGATTTGTCAGCTGGAGGCCGGAGTGGGGCTCTGTCCTGACAGCTCAGAGCCTGGAGCCTGCTTCAGATTCTGCGTCTCCCTCTCCGTCTGCCCCTCCCCCGCTCACACTCTGTCTCTCTCTCTCTCTCTCGGAATTGAATAAACATTAAAAAAAAATTTTAATGTTGGTTTTTTGTTTTTGTTTTTGTTTTTGAACACCATATGGGCCAATACTGATGGACTAAATTAACCCCATCTACAGGCTGGGTTTTACCAAAGTAGCACAACTTTACAACGTCTGCTGCACACACTCAGAAATTTTGTCAAGTTCAGCTAAGTATTTTTGTAAACAAACAAAGTAGCTCAAGGAACTTCTGTTTCATTTTGTCACGTGAAGGAGTACACGTATATATGAACGCACCATCTCCGAGCCTTGTTTCAGCATTCATCCCCAGCTGCCCTGTACCAGGAGTATGCTCATGAGAGAAGCAGCTCAATTGCAAATCGACACCTGTAATTCAAGGTGAGCTTTGATCAGGGATTCTTATTTCAAACCGTCTTTGTTTTCTCTGTTTACAGCATCTTAATACATAGAATAGATGATTCCCGAGCAAGAGCCATTTGGACTTACTATTGTATCTGAGTTTCTATTTCTCTAAAGTGTAATTTGCAATCATTTTGGAGCTCCCAGGACTCTTCTAAGTAAAATTTGGGCACAGCACATAACTTATTTTATTTTATTTTATTTTATTTTATTTTATTTTATTTTATTTATTTTATTTTATTACCACCCAAACGTACCCTCCAACTTTTATATTGATATGAAGTGTTAAGAGACACCAGAAATTTCATTACCTCAAAAATCTTTTTACTGAAGGGGCGCCTGGGTGGCTCAGTCGGTTAAGCGTCCAACTTCAGCTCAGGTCATGATCTGGCGGTCCATGAGTTCGAGCCCCGCGTCGGGCTCTGTGCTGACAGCTCAGAGCCTGGAGCCTGCTTCAGATCCTGTGTCTCCCTCTCTCTCTGCCCCTCCCCTGCTCATGCTCTGTCTCTCTCTGTCTCAAAAATAAATTTAAAAAATTAAAAAAAAATACTTTTATTGAAATTTCTCCCATGTAAGAACACTGCTGTAAGAAAGAAGGAAAGAAAGAAAGAAAGAAAGAAAGAAAAGAAAGAAGGAAGAAAGAAAGAAAGAAAGAAAGAAAGAAAGAAAGAAAGAAAGAAAAAGAAAAACTGCCATAATAAGGCTGCTGTATGCAACTGGGGAACTATCCCCCTAGGGAGAATTGGGCCCTGTCTCAGAGATCTAGAACGCAATCAGCATTTGGGGGATATTTTTCCCGGGAAAGAGGGAGGAGAAGGCTGCAGTTGCCAGGCACTGCCCAGAGACCATCATGTCAACAGAGAAAGCTGTTTGCTAGAAAGAACTCTGGGGTATCATTGGTTTATGTGACCACAGAACTGGACAGAGCTCTGAGATATCCTAACAAAGTGAGATGTCACTTAAATATCTGTAAGAGTTGTGGCCTGGGCAACAGGTACAAGGGGAAATCTTCAGACTATAACCAGGCAGGAAATAGATTAGCAGAATCCAAGGAGTGAGAAGGGAGTGGAGATTTAAGTCAAAAGACTTATATATCCTTTTAAACCAGAGGAACTGGGCTGTAAAACATGCTATTAGTAACACTTTTAAGAGGGTTCAAGATGTGTATGCATCCTGGGATGACTCCCCTAAGGGCTAAAGCTCGCGACTGGTCATCACGGCCATGTTCTTCATGGTCCTCTGTGAGCAACTTCAGTTCTTGAGATGACAGCCTCAACCTTGGGGTGGACTAATGGCTGCTTTTTCCTCCGAGGAAGAGCCAACTCTGTAGAATTGATGCTTTCTTATTAATTTTAAGAACAGATTTTATGGACAGTGGGACGGTCTGTATGTATTGGATGCGTAGGATGTTTAAAATGTCTGGGGCCCCTGGGTGGCTCAGTCAGTGAAGCATCTGACTTTGGCTCAGGTTGTGATCTCATGGTTCGTGAGTTCGAGCCCCATATCAGGCTCTGTGCTGACAGCTCGCTAATAATTCTACTGGGTTTATTAGATTTGTTAGAGTTAAGTACTTGGGAAAATTGTTTATTAGTTCAGACATTTATAACCTTTAAAAATGAAAATGGAACGTATGACCTTTATAAACACGGTTTAAGAGATTTTAAGAGAATTTGATTAACTGGATTAAATAAGGCTGTTTAATAAATAAAAATATAAGACATAAATTGTAAAAGTTTAGAGAAAAACTATGTTTTTGAATTTGTGACATTAATAAATCAACTATTTTACCCCCATCCCCCCGCTCCCTGCCCCCAAATAGCCCCAAATAGCCCTCAAGGACAACAGAAACATTGCTCTGGCACAGCGGAAGACCTTCAGGAAGATCTAACCCTAACATTTCTTCATCATTGGCTGTGTGACCTTGGGTAAGTCGCTCTGTCTCTCTTGTCGTTAAATTTGGTCCTCATTTAAGAAATGAGGAAGGGGCACCTGGGTGGCTCAGTCGGTTAAGCGTCTGACTTCAGCTCAGGCCATGATCGGTGGTCTGTGAGTTCGAGCCCCGCGTCGGGCTCTGTGCTGACAGCTCAGAGCCT
>NW_026057582.1:29417900-29563451 GCF_023721935.1 Panthera uncia
GTGAGTTCGAGCCCCGCGTCGGGCTCTGTGCTGACAGCTCAGAGCCTGGAGCCTGTTTCAGATTCTGTGTCTCCCTCTCTCTGTGACCCTCCCCCGTTCATGCTCTGTCTCTCTCTGTCTCAAAAATAAATAAAAACGTTTAAAAAAAAATTTAAAAAAAAATTTTTTTAAAAAGCAATAAGGAAGATGGCCTACCCGGTTTCTAAAATTCCTTCCAGATCTAATATTCTAGAATTCTAAGACTACTTGTTCCATTTGCAAGCCACTTTGACATATTGTGGAGTTTTCCTGATGCTCAGGAAGGCTGCCACACCTTGATAACATCCTGCTAGGCTGTTCTCCAGGGACTCTTCATCTATGGCTTCTGATACCATTCCGTTTACCTGTTTATTTTTAAACCTTAGGAAAATGATTCCTTTTTCAAACCCAGGTAGGACAATAGGACAAACCATAAAAATGGAAAGCCCCATGATCTCCAAAACATTCTGACTCTTTTTCATCATATCTTGATCTAGACATTTTGGATCTTAGAGTCGGCTGTTTATGCCACATTGTCTACACAATGTGGAAATACCAGGTCACGGAAGTCAATTCTATTCTCACATCAGTCAGATCAAAGACATTGAACAAGACCAACAGTTTAACAAGATTCTGTCTTACAGGTGAAGCAACCAGTCGCTTGTCTTTAAGGCCAGTGCATAGCTGAGCCGGCTCTTCCAAAGGGTAGGATTGACAAGCAAAATTAGGATGTTGGAAAGGTTGTTCCCATATGATGGTGGCATTTCCCACTTCCTTTGGGGGGTCTCTCTCAAATCCCTCCTTGGCATTCTCTTTCCCCTCTGTGAGTCCCTTCACCTGTGTTCCAGTCTCATCGTATTCGCTCTGGGTCAGTTCTCAGTACCATCACGTGTGAACTCTGTGAACAACTGACTAGATTGCGTACCACCTATCTGTGGGCTGTACATCCCCTTGGAGATATACAGTGACCCTTTGTGTAACCTTGGACAAATTCCTGACTTCTCTGAGCTCCAATTTCTTCTTTTGTCAAAAGGGGCAATAATCCCTACTTCATACGACAGCTTGTGAAGATATAATTGAAAATTTGTAAAGTACTTAGCATGGGGCCTAGTAGCATGTCAGCACTCAGAAAATGAAATCTCTTTTTAACAGTCCTTACTGATAACTCTTGCATTGGAAAGACTTTAAACACATATGTGGAATTTCCATAAGGAAAAACAGCTGCTACCTTCCACATTGCCTCCTAAAACATCATTGTGTGAGAAGGAGCTGAGTCATGAGAACCTAGTTAGACACTGAGTTTGATAGATGGGGACCCATAGTGCCTCTCTGGAGAGTGGAGATGGGGTCATTCTGATGCAGGCTGGCTGGGTCCACAGGACCAGCCAAGAGGGTGTTTGGCTTCACACTGGATAGAAATCAAACGTGAGCAGGAGGAAGTGAGATCAGAGCTTATTGAAGACACAGGGAGTGCAGGTGCATACAGAGTATCCAGGAGATTCCGAAAGAAAAGAAGAATTAAGTCTCGTCTTTGCTTGGGGTCCAGGATTTCTAGTGAGGACGGTGATCTGGTGTACGTGTCCTCTCAGGCATCCAGGAATCGGTCAAAACATGGGTGAGTGCTCAGGTGTCAACCATGAGTCACTTACGCCCCTGGAGTCAGGGGTCTTGGAAAACCTATGTGACCACCCCACGTGATCACTCCTTAGCTATCATCTATTGTGTTGCAAGACTCCAAAGAACTCATTAACTCTTGAAGTCATAAACTCTTGACCTTTACAACGAGGGCACACATTATTTGTGCCATAAGCCCTGAGGCAGGTTGGGAGTGCAGGTCCTAGCAAGAGTAGAAACAGGAAAAGGAACAACAAAAACAACAAAAAGCAGTTTTCCATAGGATCCCTTCAATTTCCCCGCCTCAATTTGATCTTGATTAGCCACAGTTTTCTTAACCATAAAAAATAGAAATAATTATAACATTGGCTTTGTCGAACTGGCCTGAAGAGTAAACACGACGATTACATAAAATGTCTCCCCACAGAGCCTGATAGACTGAAGTTTGTTCCTTCCATGAGAAGCGTCTGTGGTGCTGAGAATATACGCTCCTTGACTTCCCTCTTCTTGGGTAGGGCAGCCCTGGTGTCCAGCTCAGTGCTTGGTTCGGTGTAGGAATTCAGTCAACGCTTCCTAAATGAATGGATGTCATCAATATTGTCGTTGTTTCCTTTGGGAAATTAAACAAGAAAACTGAATTCCTAACGGATAAGCATGTATATCCACACGGACAAAATGCTCCTGGACCCTTACGTAAAAGCAGGGGATTGGTAAAATCTAACTGGGGCAGAGAATGCAGTCCCAGAAGATGTAGAGAAAGGTGGAGCCTTAACTGGCAAACCCCATAATGTAAGACCACCAACCTTAATGAAACCTGTGGTCTTAATGAAACCTGTGATGTCGAGGCGAATGTCACGGTGTATCTGGACCAGAGGAGACTTCAGCCCTTCCTGGCAGATGCGTGCCTGCGGGATGGAAACAGATGCATCAGCTTTTATGGTGCAAGGACACTAACCAAAGAGGTCAAACAACTGACTCCTTTGCCCTGAAACTGGCTCTCAAGGCAGCATTCTGGTTATGATTTAATTCGCGGTTGCAAATGAGAAGTGTGTGGGCATGTTTGGCTTGCACGGTGATTTTTAAGACTTTTTAAACTTAGTTGCTAATATTGGTGAATCAGAAAATTTCTCATCTAAATCTAGATCTCCAACTTCTGAAAAATGAGAAACTCTGGACACACAAAACTCTGAACAGCAACACTTGGGTAGAGATCACATTGGGGCTGTTTCCCCCAAGAGGTTCCGCCTCAGCTGGTACCAACTATGCTCTGAACATCGCCCTTCAACTTACCAATTATCTTCGTGAATTCCTCAAAGCCCGAGGAACCACCTGCCACATGATGTCTGAAGGGCAGGGGCATCATTCACCAGCTGAGTTGCAAATGAGGCACTGACCCAGTTAATCTGTGAACCTACTGCAGATGCTGGAAAAAGCTTTGTTTATGACTGCCCTTGAAGGACACAGCCTTGAATGTCACCTAATTGTCTTGCGCATCACAAAAGCCAATGGAAAATTGCTCTTGACAGACTCATTCCTTCTTGGTTTCCTTGCCATCTCTTTGTGGCTTCCTTCATTAGCTCCTTTCCTCTCAGAAAAAGCCCGTGACCTTGGAGGCTTTTGTGCTTCCCTTCTGAATCTGTGTCGCCCCTATAATGGAATGAAGGTGTCTTCCTGCTACCCCAGGATCTATAGGCAAACAGAGACCACAGATGCCCTCTCAGTTTGCAGCCCATCCTTCTCAGTTTCATCTCAGCAGGAAAGGGGTCTTTGCAACCCACACTTTTTTTTCCCCTTTCTCACATCAGAGCAAAAGCAAACAATAATTTAAATAGCATCTTTTTATAATAAGAAAAACCTTCAGCTTTCAACACAACCAGAAAGGAAGCCATTTGTCGCCTGGAATGAGCCGTCAGCAGGCACTTGGCATTGATTCCCCACTGGGGGTGATGGATATGCACTGAGCCATCTGTACGCCTCCATCCGTTTTCATGACCAACGCTAGGCATTTGCAAGTCACATTAGGAGGATAAGTTATGGTCCGATGTTAAAACTAACAGGTATAAGTGTGGGCAAAACCCTCAGCTTCGTTACTGTCGCTCCAATCACTACGGTAACCAGTCTAGACATCCACACACTTTCACATGCAAAATACCTCGGTCACTTTTTTGTTCTTTACAGTAAGGAAATAGGTATTGAAAAACACATGCTCCCCTTTGCGAAGGTATAGAAAATAACCCTGTTTTGAATTCTACACACAGGAGGCAGGATGACGGCAGTGTCTACTGCTATGTTAATGGATTCTTCTGGAAATGCCAAGGTTGATTATCCACCCAAGGTATGGTCCATAAATCCGCTTACCACCCATCTTTCCCCCCAGAGAACCCTAAGAATAAAAGAAGCTTGAGGAAAGCTGCTCTTGAGAGCCTGCGGGAACCATTACACTTTTTTGTTCCTAGATCACTTAAGTTTCTATGGCTCACTTACTGAGTTGCCAACATTTATGGAGTCTATTCCTCAGAAATGCTTGGAACATAGCCACTGCCTTATTTACTCAGAAGGCTCAGGATCAAGAAGAATGATAGTTACATCAAGGGGCCTGAGGTTAAAAGGAAGTTGGAACTTTTTTCTGAGCCCTCTGATCTTGAGATCCATAAAGAAGTTAAATGGTCACCTTCCTGAAGATTAAGGGTTTAATGTCTTGGATTCCTGAAAATGAGATGTTCTCTTACATCTTTTCACACCTGAGATAACTGCACAGCCGCAGAAAACTCTAAACAGAGATCATACGTGTTTCCCTTCTCTGCAAAATTATCACACGAATGTTCAATGGCTTGAAATTTCTAAAGACTTCACCTTTCCAGCTGAACGTGAGCATGATCACAGGATCCAAAACAATGAAGTGTGGGCAGAACAACTCCGATCTGATCACCACTTCCCAGGATGGAATGAGGAAACATTCCCTAAAGCCGGAAAGAGCTGGTTTGGTAGTACGACTTAAACTCTAGGGGTATAGCAGGTACTGAAAACAACGGAAACAAATGAACGATTGAAATAATAACTAAGGAAACTAGCAATCAAACAACAGGTAAACTTACGGAATTCCTAACCCCAAGAAGAGAGGTGGGCTGAAAGCCGTAAATCCCAAGAGTGTTCATCTTTTATGATGATGAACTCCTCCATTCAGACTTCTCCATAGATTAACCACCTTGGGCTTCTCACCATCCTCACTTCTGTGGCTCGCTGTGAGTCTGCCTCTTCCCCCTTTCTCTCTCACAGGAGAAAACTCACTTCTGAGCTGCCAGCCCTTGTCTCTGGGCTGAAGGGTTGCCAGGCAAGCCCTCCTTGCCCTGACACCATCCCGGTCTTAATCACCTCCACCCACACATTTGTGAGGCCCTCAGAACACCAGATGGATAAGGAGGCACCCCTTCTCTCTCCCCCTACACCCCTAAACGTAAAGAGGTCTGTCCCCCGGCCTCAGCCCCCAGACAAGTGGGCTGGGACAAGAGCTCAGGACCACATGCCAGCACCGTGGCTCTCATCTTCCTCCTCCACCCTTCTCATCCAGCACACCCTTTGATCAAGTTTAGGGCAGGACAGCTGCCCATGACAGCATCAGGCTTCCTTCCCGGGCCTCTGGCCTATGGCACAAACTTTGACTTTGGTGCTTAAAAGTTGGGTTTTCTCCCAGTGGGCGATATAAATGTCCACTTGGGAAGTCAAACCCCGAGAAACGTGTGGGTTTTTACTTTGCCCTTTGCCCTTCACTTTGACAGCTCTCCCCTGGTAACATAGTCTGACTGATGCTAGTGGAAGGGTAGGACCCCAGGGGGGTGGGGAAATGAAGAACATCACCCCACTGCACTGGCTTGTCAAGGAGCTTCCGGAGATCCAAGAATACAACGACACTACCCACACACCCACACAAAAGGCCTCTCTCCCCACTATTTTATTGCAACTAGCATGTTTCTCCCCACTGCCAGCATTCACTCTGCCTCATTCTTGTATCCGACTGCGAGACCCCCAATAGAGCACACCTTCAGGGTGCTCTCTGGGCTCTGGGCCACTGTGTGCAAAGCTGGCCCCACACATATGATCTTTCCCTCGTCGGCTCCTGTTCGCAAGACACATGCTAGACCCCTCGCGTGTCCTGCTTCTCCACCTCTGCACCGGAGCCACAGCCCTGAGGTGGACTCTAGACAGATGACAGGCTGTTGGCATGGCCACCTTGCCTTGGTCCCGGCCCGGTGAATGCCTTTGATTTTCCCTCCTCTACTTCCTTTGTCACCATAGAACCTCCTCCCGACAGCTCACTCTGGATGAATTTCAAGCTCCAACTTTTTTTCAACAGGAACATCTGGCTTTCCTTTTCCTTCCCAGGATGAGGATAAGTCAGGAGGCTTAGAACATGAACAGGAAGAAATTCAAAGATGTTGGGTCTGGCTACCATGTGGCCCCCAAGTTTTCCTTCTGTAGAGAGAGAGCGCTCAAGCCTTTAGTCGGGGCTGGTCCTTTCAGGTCAACCACTTGTTTTTCACACTTAGCTGAAGAAGCCACGGGGGGGGGGGGGGGGGGGGGGGGGGAAGGGAGAGTTATAGCGTCTGTTGCTGGTTTCTGAAGAATCCTTTATGGTCTGATAACACTGTGATTATTTGGATTCACATTCTTTTTCCTTAACATAAGATTTGAACACACCAAAGTGAATGCAGATAAACACTGGTAATTATATAACCAAACGTCCAGCTCTGTAGGCTCAAGACATCCCATAATATCACTTGCAATGAAAGTTCTTATTTTCAGTGTCAAATACACATATGAGTGGAAGGAACCCATTTTTTTACTCATTTATCTTTTATGTTATGACATTATTTCCTCCACATGAAATTTAAAGGGTGTTGGCCTATTCAGACAAAACTTTTCCCACTCGGGAGGACACCTAAAATAGGGGTTACTTAGCAAGATAATCACCGCCTCTCAAAACTCTCTTTAAAGCGGTTTTAGTGCTCCAGTGCCTCGGGTTATGAGTTGTTGAGGTTTAGTTTGGGTCTTGCATCTCAATGATGGGTACCGAACTATTCCCTCCTGTCACCCAGGAGAATCATTCTCATGGGGCAAAAGTGAAGTCCGCTCCAAGGGCAGATCTGGGCTTTCCCAGATTCATTACTACTGTGATGAATAACCCACTGGTTCCGGGGGCGTAATACATGTATCTGTTTAGGTGCAGGTAAGAATGAACCCGTATAAATAGTAAGGCTACGTGTGTCTACAAGGGGGGGTGTGTGTATCCTGCAAGTGGAAATTGGCAATACGTAAGAAGCTTACTGGTGGGGGACTAAACCATGCAGCAAAGTACACGTGCTGTGGTCCTGGTGTGGGTACAGCAGATGCAACCCCAAGGCAGACATCTGGGGACAGAGTTGGGCCAGTGCCAGATTCTTCCCGGTGACCGCCAGGGAAAGAAGGGTTAATTATGAGGCGCAAGCCACTTGGAATCAATCCAAAAACAGATCTGGCCTCAGCTTAGGAAGGCAAGGGAATGACACTTTAAGAGAGTCCAGATTTGTAAAGAAGCAGCGAGAAACCAGTTCCAGGTGTGACGCGTTTAGGGCAGTCTCCAAATGAATCCAAGAAGAGAGGAAATCCCAGAAGAACTTTGTTTTTGCCTAGAACCGGCATCATCAAGAGGGAAGTGAGGCTGGTCAAGCCTCACAGGTGAAATGAAGGACCTCAGATAAGAAGTCAAACTTTTCCCTGAAGTTATCACCGCGTGGAAAACTGCACGGTCCCTGCCTGTGAGCCTTGTGTAACCCTCATAGTGCAGAATAAAGGATTTACTTAGCCTATGGCCAGAGGGGTTGGATGGGCTGGAATGTGTCCATAGGCAGGAGACAAGGGAAGCATGGCGGTGTGGCTTAGAAGACAGAATGATTAGCTGACACAGGGCCTCATCCCGGTTCTGCCATGAACTAGCAGAGGACCTAGACATGTCATTCAAAGGCCTAATGTCAGTCTGCTCCTCTGGAGGACAGTCAGCCAGTCTGCTGGTCAGGCAGGTGACATGTATAATTGAGTGGCTACTCCAGGAGAGGCCCACATGCATTTTACAGTCTCGGGGGCAACTAGACAATCTCCAAATTCCCTTCCAGCTCTAAATTTTAACATGCTGCAGACAAAAAAGCTCAGGCTTGGGATTCATTGCTGCAAAACAAACCCAGTTTGATTCCCAGTGCTGACAGTTACTAATTGTGAACTTGGGAAAGTGCTTCACCTCCCTAAGACTCGGGGAGGTCTCTAAAATAGGCATGATCATAAGCCTCCCGTCAGTCCTTGTAAGAAACACATAAGGCAGTGGATCCCCCTCCATAGTTCAGTGTGGCTACAGGGAGGCTGCCATATTCCCAGCCCTCCTCAACCCCCGCCCCGCCCCTCACCAGCAGCCATGTCTGGCCCATGACTTGGTCTTACCAATTGAAAGAACAGAGGATGTGAGTTGCTTGCAGGCCAAGCTTTACCAGAACATTTCTGTTTTCATTTTTTGTTTTTTGTTTTTTGTGGGGGTTTTTTTGTTTTTTGTTTTTTGTTTTTGCTTTCTTCCATTTTCATTGAGGAACTGAGATGGAGATAGCCTGGATCCATTGCCCATGTATTTTTCCATGTGAACTTGATCACCAGCTTGCCCAATTCTCAATAATACCTACTTCATATTCCTTTTTAAAATCAGGATCGTGGCATAAAGTATCTTAGGCAAAATTGATCTCTAATATTTGAATTTTCTTATCAGAATTATTTTAGCTTTCCATTTGTTTCAAGTCTTGTATACATCCCTATAGGGGAATTTTTAAGTTTCTTAACTTTATTCCTATGCATTTTGTCCTAGTCTGCTTGGGCAGTTACAACAAAACCCTATCAACTGGGTGGCTTAAAGGACAGACATTTACTTCTCACAGTTCTAGAGGCTGATAATGGCTTAAACACGTAGGTGTTTTGTTTTGTTTTGTTTTGTTTTGTTTTGTTTCTCATACAAGAAGGTTAGAGGCATGATTGACAACATTAGTGGAGAGGCTCCAGGATATTAAGACCAAGGTCTCCTCTATATTTGGCCTTTGCCTTTTGTGTCCAATGTGGTGCTTCAGCTCTAGCCATCAAGCCCACGCTCTAGGCAGGAAGAAGGGAGGGAAACTGCAGGAAGGGCCTCTCTCTAGGAAGCAAAGGGTTTCCCAGATACTGAGCAAGGTGGGGTTTATGGCTCATAAACCTGAAGTGGGTCCCATGGCTCGAACTTTATACAAGGGAAGTGAAGAAAACAGCTTTCTTTCAAGACAGCATTTCTCTCCCCCAAAATGAAGATTCTGCTAGAGAGAGAGTTGGAGGGAATGGGTAATGAGTAAGCCACTAGAAGATTCTGCTACAATGGAAAAGCAAATACATCACCCATCTCCATGATTCATTTGAAATTCTGAAAACCTCCACATGTCTGATGAAGTGTGACAGAGATTGGATCTCATCATCCATTGTCCCCTCCTCCTTGGAATCAGAACCTGGATTCAGGACCACCATGTATTTTTCCCATGCTCCTTTGTGCCTAGAGCGGCCATGTGACTAAGTTCCGGCCCGTGAGATGCAAGCAGGAAAGTTGTGTTGGACTTTCTGAAGGGCTCTTTTATTATATTTTTAAGTTTATTTCTTTATTTCAGTAATCTCTACACCCAATGTGGGGATCGAACTCACCACCCCGAGATCAAGAGTTGCATACTCCTCTGACTGAGCCAGCCAGGCACTCTGCTGAAGGACTCCTTTAAACAGAGAAGTCACCTTTTTGTCCTGGATACATATGGATGTATGGATATAATGCAGTCACACAGTGTGTGAGTTGCACCTCCTGCCACTTGAGTAACAACAATGACCACCATTCGCTGAGGGCTTCCCACATGGCCAGCCCTGTGTCTAGAATTAAAACATTGTCTCATTTAATACTGATAACAGCCTGTGAGGGAGGTGCTAACATAACAACCCACTTTTTAAGGATGAGGAAGCCGAGGTGTAGAGACTCTAAGTGATTTGCTCCGGACCAAATGGGAGAGCCAGGACTTGAACTCGGGCCATCTAACCCCATGGTTCACTTTCTTTAACACCACACCACACCACTCACTGCCCCAGCCTTTCTCATAACCAGCAGAGGTGAGGTGGGAGAGTGGCACAGGTATGCAATCTGTGGTCTGTGTGACATTCTGCGTGTCCTTCCATGTCTGTCCATTCATGTGCCTGGAGGCCTCTTCTGAACATCTATATCCTCTCACTGGCTGCATTACCCTGGACAAGTTACTTAACCCTCGCCAAGTAGAGAGACTCTACCTGATGGAGTGGTTGTGAGGACTTATGAGTTGATGTGTTTAAAGTCCTCATCTAGAGAGCGCTCAGTCTGGGTTGGCTATCACTGTGTTTGCCATTGTTGTCGTTTCCCAATGAAACAAAGCCCACATGGGCATCACGCTTTCCCCAGTGTCAATCAGGACTGACGATCTATCTATCTATCTATCTATCAATATCATGGAATATTACTCAGCCATAAAAAAAGAATGAAATCTTACCATTCACAACAACATGGATGGGTCCAGAGAGGATAATGCTAAGTGAAGTAAACCAGTCTGAGAAAGACAAATAGCATATGATTTTACTCATGCGTAGAATTTAGGAAATCAAACAAACGAACAAAATTTTAAAAAGAGACAAACCAAAAAAACAGACTCTTAACTCTAGAGGACTAACTGATGGCTACCAGTGCAGAGGTGGGTGGGGAGATGAGGGAAATAGGGAAGGGGATTAAAGAGTGCATTTATCATGGTGAAAAAAGAAAAGAAAAGAAAAGAAAAGAAAATGATAGGAAAAAAAAAAAACTGGACAGGTTCTAGACAATTCACTTGGCAGTAGGGGATCTTGATTAACCACCCACTCTATTACCTGCCTCTTGGTTTCCCTTAACTTCCCTAATGTGGCCCTTTCATGACCTGTACATGAACACACTTCTCAGGACTCCTCCAGCCAGTGGTGGCAATGATGGTGGGAGCCCAATTCACACTTCTCTTGTTGATTCTCCACCAAATGACCCTGGTTGCTGCATGTTAATGGATTTCAGATCTAATTGGTTAGGATGACCAAGCCATTTTGTCGGTGGCCTAGGAAGGACCTCTTTTGTTTCATTATTCTTGTCCTTAGAGCTCAACGTATTTTTCAGAAAAGCAAAGTAATAGAATTATGAGCAGGTTTGTCTTCCATTATCGATGATCTCTCTTTAAGGCTTGAACTCTATGGTTCCTGCAATCCATGGGCATAAACCTCGGACCACGTGGTCACTGACAATCTCAGCTTGGCCAGTGGCCTGTCATTACCTCCCACACTCCCACCCGAAGCCATGTCTCCCACACCCAGAATGATCTATCTGACCCCTTCAACTTTTTCAAAAGGGCTATACGCAGAATAGGCTATATGTGCTCCATGTGGAAATTTTCCTTCGTTGCCCTGCATTTTTATAGGGCATCCAGAGAGCAGCCTCCCAAAAGGAGTAAACGGTCTGAACGTAAACCCTAGCTGTTCAGGGGGACTGCAGACCAGCGCTGATAGCACCTGGAGACCTTGTGGAAAGTCAAGACCATGTGCATTCCCTTCCACTGGAGGACAGAAAGCCACTGATCCCAGACAGCTTGTTGCCAGGCAACCTGCAGAGAGCAATCGGGGTCATCCAGTGGACCATCTTGTTTGTCCACAGGAGACGCTGAGCACTAGAAACATTATGCGTTGGGGACCACAGACCTGTGAGCATTGTGATACAGATTTTCAAAATCTACATTTTTAGATGGCAATTGAATAAAGACAACTCGATGCTTAGTCTGAATTTATAATTAGAAATGTGTACAGTTCATCTCAATGTGCAATTTCTTTCCAAAGAGTCTTACCATTAAGTAGACTTTTCCTGTCAGATGGTTTTTCGTCTACGAAATTTTCTCAGAATACTACTGGCTTATTTTTTAACTTTGTGTTATGAAAAATTTCAAATATACACAAAAGTACAAGGAATAGTATAATGAACCCTCGTTACGAAGCATGCAACTTCTACAGTTTGCAACGTATTGCTGATCTTGATTTATCCATACCACCATTCTTTCTACCTTGTTACTGGTTATTTCTCTTCAACAGTTTTACAATTTTCATTTCATTTGAAATTTCATTTCAACAGAGGTACAATTTTCATACCATAAAATTCACCCATTGTAAGTGTGTAAGTCAGTGCCTTTAAGTAAAGTTGTAGATCTGTGTAACCATCCGAACATCCAATTTTAAAATGTCTCCAACACCACAAAAGGTCACTCTTTCCACTTGTAGTCAATACCTCCTCCCACCTGCAGACCCAGGCCGACACTGATCTGTTTCCTGTCTCTACACATTTGCCTTACAAGTCTTTGTGTGGACATCATGCTTTCATTTCTCTTGAGTAAATACCTAGGAATGGAATTGATGGACCATATGGAACGTTTATTTGTTTAACTGTTTAAGAAATTACCAAAATGTTTTTCAAAATGGCCGTATCATTTTACATTCCCGCGGGCAGTGTATTAGGGTTCCAATGTCTCCACCTTCTCACCAGTGCGTGTTATTGTCTGGTTATTTCATTGTGGTTTTGACTTGCACTGCTCTAATGGCCAGTCATGTTAAACATCTTTTCACATGCTTATTGGCCATTTGTATGTTTTCTTTGGCGAAATACCTATTTAGATCCTTTGCCCATTTTTTTTTTAAATTTTTTTTTTAACGTTTTATTTATTTTTTGAGACAGGGAGAGACAGAGCATGAACAGGGGAGGGTCAGAGAGAGGGAGACACAGAATCTGAAACAGGCTCCAGGCTCTGAGCTGTCAGCCCAGAGCCCGACGCGGGGCTCGAACTCACAGACCGCGAGATCATGACCTGAGCCGAAGTCGGCCGTTTAACCGACTGAGCCACCCAGGCGCCCCTCCTTTGCCCATTTTTTAATTGGGTTATTATTGAGTTGTAAATGTTCTTTCCATACTCATTTTTCCATATATGTATTCCATATCATTCCACATGTCCATATTCTGGATATCAGTCTCTTAATATATGATTTCCAAAAGTTTTCTCTCATTCTGTGGGTTCTCTTTTGTCTTTCTTAATGGTATCTTTCGGTGCACAAAAACTCTTTTTAAATAAAAAACTGTTCAATGTTTATTTTTGAGAGACAGAGACTGAGTGCAAGCAGGGGAGGGGCAGAGAGAGAGGGAGACAGAATCTGAAACAGGCTCCAGGCTCGAGCTGTCAGCACAGAGCCCAATGCAAAGCTCGAACCCATGAACCGTGAGATCATGACCTGAGCTGAAGTTAGACGCTTCACCGACTGAGCCACCCAGGCATCCCTGATGCACCAAGTTCTTAATTTTGGTGATGTCCAATATATATTTTTCTCCTATGCCTCCGGTATCATACCTAAGAAGCCATTGCCTAATGGGAGATGGTAAAGATTTATGCCTATGTTTTTGTCTAAGAGTATTATAGTTTCAGCTTTTCCATTTAGGTCTTACTCCTTTGGGAGTTAGTTTTTGTATATGGCAGGAAGTAAGAGTCCGAAGTATTCATTTACATGTGGATATTCAGTTGTCCCGGTACCATTTATGGAAAAGATTATTCTTTATTCATTAATCGGTCTTGGAACCCTTGTCAAAAACCAGTTGATCAAAAAAGTGACAGTTCACCTCTAACTTTCATTCTGTTGACCTCTATGTCTATCTTTATCAGTACTTCACTGTCTCGATTACTATAGTTTTATAGTAAATTTTGAGATCAGTCGTTGTCAAACTTTGTTCTCTTTCAAGATTGATGATTCTGGGTCCCTTAAATTTCACTTTTTTTAATTTCAGTTTTAGTTCATTAACATACAGTCCTATATTGGTTTTGGGAACAGAATTCAGTGATTAGTCACTTACATACAACACCTAGTGCTCATCCCAACAAATGCCCCCCTTAGTACCCATCACCCACCTAGCCCATCTCCCACCCACCTCCCTCCAGCAACCCATAGTTTTTTTCTATCATTAAGAGTCTCTTATAGTTTGTTTCCCTCTCTTCTCTTTCCTCCCCCCCTCTCGTATGTTCATCTGTTTTATTTCTTAAATTCCACATATGAGTGACGTATGGTATTTGTCTTTTTCTGATTAACTTATTTCACTTAGCATAATGCATTATAGCTCCATCTACGTCACTGCAAATAGCAAGATTTCATTCTTTTTGATGGCTGAGTAATATTCTTTATATATACACACACACCATATCTTCTTTATCCATTCATCAGTCAATGACCATTTGGGCTCTCTCCATAGTTTGGCCATTGTCTATTGTCTATAATGTTGCTATAGACATTGGGGTGCAGGTAACCCTTCAAAACTGTGTTTTTGTATTCTGTGGGTAAATACCTAATAGTGCAATTGCAGGGTCATAGGGTAGTTCTATTTTTAGTTTTTTGAGGAGCCTCCATACTGTTCTCCAGAGTGGCTGTACCAGTTTGCATTCCCACCAACAGTGCAAGAGGGTCCCCTTTCTCCACATCCTCACCAATACCTATTGTTTCTTATGTTGTTAATTTTAGCCATTCTGACAGGTGTGAGGTGGTATCTCACTGTGGTTTTGATTTGTATTTCCCAGATGATGAGTGATATTGAGCATCTTTTCATGTGTCTGTTAGCCATCTGAAAGTCTTCTTTGGGAAAGTGTCTATTCATGTCTTCAGCCCATTTCTTAACTTGGTTATTTATTTTTGGGGTGTTGAATTTGTTAAATTCTTTATAGATTTTGGATACTAACCCTTTATCTGATATGTCATTTGCAAATATCTTCTCCCATTCAGTATGCTGCCTTTTAGTTTTGTTGATTGTTTCTTTGCTGTGCAGGGGCTTTTTATCTTGATGAGGTCCCAATAGTTCACGTTTACTTTTGTTTCCCTTACCTTCAGTGACATGTCTAGGAAAAAGTTGCTCTGGCAGAGATCAAAGAGATTGCTGCCTGTGTTCTCTAGAATTGTGATCATTTCCTGTCTCACATTTAGGTCTTTCATCCATTTTGAATTTATTGTGTATGGTGTAAGAAAGTGGCCCAGTTTCATTCTTTTGCAGGTAGCTGTCCAGTTTTCCCAACACCATTTGTGGAAGAAACTGTCTTTTTCCCACTGGATATTCTTTCCTGCTTTGTCGAAGATTAGTTGACCATATAGTTGTGGGTCTATTTCTTGTTTTCTATCCTATTCCATTGATCTATGTGTCTGTTTATACGCCAGTACCATATTGTCTTGATGACCCAGCTTTGTAATACAGCTTGAAATCCAGCATCGTGATGCCTCCAGGTTTATTTTTCTTTTTCAGGATTGCTTCGGCTATTTGGGGTTCTTTTGTGGTTCCAAATAAATTTTCGGATTGTTTGTTCTAGTTCTGTGAAAAATGGTGGTGGTATTTAAATAGGGATTGCCCCATACAAGTTTTAACGTTTATTTTTGAGACAGAGAGAGACAGAGCATGAATGGGGGAGGGTCAGAGAGAGAGGGAGACACAGAATCTGAAACAGGCTCCAGGCTCTGAGCAGTCAGCACAGAGCCCAACGCGGGGCTCGAACTCACATACCGCGAGATCGTGACCTGAGCTGAAGTCAGACGCTTAACCGACTGAGCCACCCAGGCGCCCCGCCCCATTACAAGTTTTAGAATCAGCTTGTCAATTTCTACAAAGAAGCCAGCTGGGATTTTGATAGGGGTTGCCCTGAATTTGTAGATCCGTTTGGGGAATATTGTCATCTAAATATAAAATCTCCTGATCCATGAACATGAAATGGCTTTCCGTTTATCAGGTCTTCTTTTAATTTCTTTTAACAACGTATTGTAGTTTTCAGAGTCTATGTTTTGCACCCCTTTTTGAAATGTATTTCTAAGTTTTTTATTCTTTTTGATGCATTGTAAATGGAATTGCACTATTTTATTTTTAATTGTTTAGTGGAAGTATATAAAAATATAATTGACTTTTATATATTGACTTGTATCCTTCAACCTCGTTGAACTTGCTTATTAATTGTGATAATATTTTAAGTAGATTCTTTACGGTTTTCTATATACAAAATCATGTCATCTACAAATAGAGATGGTTTTACTTTTTTCTTTACAATCTGAATGTCTTTTATCTATTCTTCTTGCCTAACTCCTCTGGCTAGAAGCTCTGGTAGAATGTTGAATAGCAGTGGCAAGATAGGGCGTTATTGTTTTGTTCCTCATCTTAGGGGGAAAGCATTGAGCCTTTTACCCTTGAGTAAGATTGGTTGCTGGATTGGCCAGATTCCATTCCAGATTCTCATTCCATCATGCCAAAAGTCCCAAGTAGCTCTTCTGTGTCCTTTGCATTATTACCATTTGAGTTTTAAGATCAGTTTGTCAATTTCTGCAGAAAAAGTACCTAGGATTTTAATAGGGATTGTGTTAAATCTGTACATCAATTAGGTGGGTACTGTCATCCTAACAACATTAAGATTTCTGATCCATCAACACGGCGCATGTTCGAAGGTGGGCATCTGTCCACTCTCTCAAGTATTAACCTCCAAATTCTTAGCACCATAAATAATGATCTAATAAACATCTTTCTAAATAAACATGTCTTCTTATGAGTCTTTTGTGAAATTTTTTTTGGGAAAAATGTAACCAGGAGTAGAGTGCCTATACATCTGGTGTGAATACATTTAAATTTAACAAATAGCAGGGTGTCTGGGTGGTTCAGTTGGTTTAGTGTCCGACTTCGGCTCAGGTCATGATCTCACAGTTTGAGTTCGAGCCCGGCGTCAGGCTCTGTACCGACAGCTCAGAGCCTGGAGCCTGCTTTGGATTCTGTGTCTCCCTCTCTCTCTGCCCCTCCCCCACTCATGCTCCGTCTTTCTTTCTCTCTCTAAAATAAACAAATAAATACATAAATACATAAATTTAACAAGGAGTGCTAGATTGCTCAGAAAAATGGCTACACCAGTCTACCCTCCCACCAGCAATGCCTGAGTGTTTCCGTATTCCCCAAATCTGTACCAATAATTAGCATTTTTAATCTTCCTAATTTTTGACACCCTGATATATGTGAAATAATATCTTGTTATTGTTTTAAATTGCATGTATCTGGTAATTAATGAGTTTGAGACTTTTTACATGTTTGATGGCCTTTTGGGTTTTCTATGTATAAATCATGTGCTCATGACTTTTTGCCCATTTTTCTATTGGGGTTTCTCCCATTGGGGGAGTTTATTGTATATTCTTGATCCTTGCTTTTCAGAAGCATTAGCATCAGCCAGAAGTTTGTTAGAAATGCAGAATTCAGAGCCCCACCCCAGACCTATTGAATTAGAAGCTGAAGTTTAACAAGATCTCCAAGGAATTCGTATGCCTATTAAATTTTCAGAAGCAGTGTTCTAGATATTAAACCCTTTTCAGTTTTAGACATTACAAACATCTTCTCTCATTCTATCAAAATATATCCACAGTTTATTATTTTGAAAAGAAATACTTAATTTTATTTAAACAAATATAATTTTGTCAAGTTTTATAGTATTAATTCAGAACCATATTGTGGACATTTTTCCTATTAGCCGGATAGTTTAACCTTTATATTTAGTTCTTTTATCCATCTCGGAATCCATCTTTTTACACGGTGTTACGTAGGCATGTATTGTATCTTTCGCCATATAGTGTCACTTTTCCCAGTACCATTTGTCACACAAGCCATCAAGTCCTCACTGATTTTTGGCATCATGTTTAAATTCTCATATACGTTTGTATCTCTCTTTATCAGCTTTCTTTTCTGTTCCAACAGTCCATTTGACTGTTCTTCTGCTGATATCACTCTGTTTTGGGCTTGGCGTGGTTTTTATTATAATTCTCTGATGTGTCTAACATACGATAGGGCAAGCACCCCTCCTTATGCTTCTTTGTTAAAGTTGAAATTATCTTACCTAGTTGTAGATTGCCTTTTTTCCATATAAATGTTAGCATAAGCTTATCAAAATCTCAAACAGGTTAAAACTGAGTCCTCATTTTGACGACAGTAAATTTTAAATAACTGAGGGAGGCGTTTGACATGTTTATATTAGTAGTATATTGCCCATGCTAAAACATGGGATATCTATCTTTCCATTTATCAGATGTTCCTCTACACCCTTTATAGAGGGCACAATATTTCATGGTGATTTATTTTTTTAATGTTTATTTATTTTTGAGAAAGAGAGAAAGTATGTGCACGAGTGGGAGAGGGGCAGAGAAAGAGGGAGAAAGAATCCCAAGCAGGCTCCACACTGTCAGTGCAGAGCCTGATGCGGGGCTCAAACTCTGTGGTGATTTAAAAATGCATCCTCAGGGCTCCTCGGTGGCTCAGTTGGTTGAGCGTCCTTCTCCGGCTCAGGTCATGATCTTGCGGTCTGTGAGTTCGAGCCCCGCGACGGGCTCTGTGCTGACAGCTCAGAGCCTGGAGCCTGCTTCAGATTCTGTGTCTCCGTCTCTCTCTGCCCCACCTCTGCTCAGGCTCTGTCTCTCAAAACTAAATAAAAACGTTTACAAAATTAAAAAAATAATAATAAATAAAAATATGTCCACATGTTATTTGGTCCTCCTTTCTCCAAGAGGTGGAACATATTCCTGTCCTTTTGCCTGTAGGTTTGATGAGTCATGTTTACTTTTGGTGAAAGTAATGATGTGTGAGGCCAACTCTCCTTATATTTTCATAACTAAGAGGGACTCATGAGAGACCCTTAATAGGACACAGAGTGATTTCTCTAAATTCAATAAAAACACATGAAGCTACACTTGTCAACAAATTGTAGGAAAAAAATCCAAAGAAAACAACAAACAAAAAAAATCTTTTCGATATAAATTCAACAGGGAAATAAAGTCTTGTACATTATTCCCTTGCTTTTCCTGCTTTGTGTATGACGTTGTTGATAAGAACTGCCTGCACAGGTCTTTCTTAAAATACGTATAATCCAATTTGGGAGTGGAGTCAGCATCTGGATATATTTTGATGTTGGCTAAAACTTCCTAAGTGATTCCAAAGCTGACATTTCATTTCCATAGTAATTAGTAAGACATGCCGTTAAAAATTGTTTTGCTTTACAAAATAAACCAAATTCCTTCTGTGTTAAATTCCCTCGGGGACTGTATTTTCATTCCTAAGCCACCTCAGTCTGGGAAGGCTCATTGCTCAGCTCACGGCACCAAACTGTATTGTTGTGCTGTATTTAAGATGTTTAAAGTAAATTAATTCAGAGTCACCACTAAGGGTGAGCTCATCAACAAATAAAGCGCAACAAATCCGATCTTTCTCCTGCAAGCGGTTCCAAGGTCGCCTTTTCCCTGTCCCTGCTCCCCTTCCCCCATGCCTATTATCTCTTTAAGAAGTGGAACCTCCTCCAGTGCCCGACTGTCACCTTCTCCTGTGCTCCTTGCCATACATCCCCCACCTCCACACGTACACCTTCCCCATCACCTGAGCCAAGTGTGGGGTGATAGACACAGCAACCACCCAGCAGTGTAGATGACCACTGTGGCATGTCAGATAGCAGGAAAGGGAAAGATGGAGAGCCCTGAACTTGAAAATCACCGCAGTCACTTGATGCACGCACGAAGAAACCTCTATCTCGATAGCCTTTGTGGGCTGTGGTCCTGAGACTTTGGAGGATTGTACTATACTCAAGATGTTCTATTTCAGAGAGCAGGAAAAATATATATAATAAAGTATAGATATCGATATGTATTTACAAATGTATGGAAACATTTTTTTTCTTTCAAACGGGTAAAAAAAAATTTAGACTTGACACTTCGAGAAGAAAATTTTGTCGTCTAAGAGTCATCCTTTCCAAATAGCCCGTTCTTGGTTATGAGGTCGCAGACCGAGTCAAGGACCCAAAGGAGGGCCTGCAGGACCGGCTAAGAAGGTCCTTGGCTTCACACGGGATAGAAATCAAACGTGACCAGGAGGAAGGGAGATCAGGGTTTACTGAAGACACAGAGAGTGTGGATGTTGACACAGCGTCTAGGAGACTCAGAAAGGAAAAGAGAGAGTCTGGTCTCTGCTTGGAGTCTGGTGTGCGTGTCCTCTCAGGCATCCAGGAACCGGCCAAAACAAGGCCGGGTGCTCAGGTGTCCTCCAGAAGTCACTTCTGCTCTGGAGCCAGGGTCCTCGGTACCAGGAGTCAGTGGTCTCGGAAAACCTACCTGACCACGCCACCAAGTCACCCCTTAGATATCATCCATTGTGCTGCAAGACTCCAGAGAACTCATTACCTCCTTGACCTTTGCAAGGGGGACATATACGATCTGTACTATAAGGCCGGGCAGAGGCTCAAGGGCTAACAAAAATAGAAGCAGGAACTGTTGGTGGGAACGTGAAGCGGGGCAGCCACTCTGGAGAACAGTATGGAGGCTCCTCAAATAAAAACAGAACTACCCTATGACCCAGCAATTGCACGACGAGGTATTTATCCAAAGGATACAAAAATGCTGTTTCGAAGGGGCACGTGCACCCCCATGTTTAGAGCAGCGCTATCAACAATAGCCAAATTATGGAAAGAGCTCCAATGTCCATCGACTGATGAATGGATAAAGAAGATGTGGTATATACATACAATGGAATCTTACTCAGCAATTAGAAAGAATGAAATGTTGCCATTTGCAACAACGTGGGTGGAACTAGCGTGTATTGTGCCAAGTGAAATAAGTCAGAGAAAGAAAAGTACCGAATGATTTTACTCGTGTGTGGAATTTAAGAAACAAAACAGATGAGCATAGGGGAAGGGAAGCAAAAATAAGATAAAAACTGAGAGAGAGAGACAAACCATAAATACGGAGCACAAACTGAGGGTTGCTGGAGGGGTGTTGGGTGGGGGGGATGGTCTGGATGGGGGATGGGCATTAAGGAGGGCACTTGTTGCGATGAGCACTGGGTGTTCTATGAATCACTAAATTCCATTCCTGAAATCATTACTACACTACATGTTAACTCACTTGGATTTAAAAAAAAAAAA
Source organism: Panthera uncia (assembly GCF_023721935.1). Classification (NCBI taxonomy): domain Eukaryota; kingdom Metazoa; phylum Chordata; class Mammalia; order Carnivora; family Felidae; genus Panthera; species Panthera uncia. The sequence goes on from NW_026057582.1 coordinate 29,438,618, forward strand.
AAAAAGGCAGGAAAAGGAGCAAAAACAGCATTTCTTCATGGGGTCCTTTCAGTGTTCCTCTCAATTACCCTGAACCTGATATTGAAAAGAGCTGCAGAGAACTGGTTGTTAGCACTAGCGATTCTCACGTGGTGATATTTGCTGAATTCCAGAGTTCCATCCTTAAACAAAACTTGAATACCTAGAATGTGCAGGATGCTGTCCGATGATATGAGGAAACAAAAACAGATCAGATATGGCACCTGCCTCCAAGAACCCAAGCCTGGTGTGGAAGACTTCTAGATGAAGAAGTAATTACTGCACCGTGTGTTGCTATAATAAATTGCCTCAGAGCCAGAAAGGAAGAAGTTCATTCTGCTCTGAAGGGATGAGAAAGGCTTAAGAGAAGATGTAACTTTCGAGGTGTTTCTTATTGGGGTCTTACGGGTGATAATAAAGCTCGCTCTACCCGCTTGGAGTTTGAACCAATTAGGAAACATAATAGGGAGTTAAATACGGCATGTAAAACTGGATTCGAGAATGAGGCTTGGGCCTGCAGACAAAAAAAAAAAAAAAAAAAAATCACTCTCACCTTCTCTCATAGAGTCTAGACCTCAGGAACTGCACACACAAGGGGTTCCGGAGAAAACCCAGGGAGCATGGCGGACTCAGCCAGCAGCCGGCAGGGAGGTCCACCGTCTCGCGCAGGTTGAAAGCAGAAGGGAAAGGAAGGCCACGTATGGTAGGCATTTTTAACACACCAACCTCCCCAGAGAAATAGGTGGCAGTGAATCGTCAGACTTCTCTGATTCTCCAGTCCCAAAAATGCTGCCTCTTTCCATAAGGAGGTAGAGCCAAGTGGAAGGGAGGGAACGGAGGCCTTTCTGCAACACTAGCCCCTCCTGAATACAGCAGGAGCGCCCTCCCTGCAACCCAAGCATGAGGAGCGGTGGTGAGCGTCTGTGCTAACAGGTCTTGGAGGATCAACACATCGTCAACAGATTGCCCTCAAAGGAGGAAAACAAGAGCAAAGCAGGAAGATTTTCCGCGGATGCAGTGCCTTGGAAACAGGGCATGATCCGAGAGTTTCTTGGAATCCATCCATTCTCTAACCAAAGGTGGTTGATGCCCCTGAATAAATACTTGTATCGGTCCAAGTCCAAGCCCTTATTTGTTAATGTGCTCAATCCAGGCTCTAGAAACAGCACATTGGATTCATCCTACTTGGGGATCACTGAGCTTTCAGAATCTGTGGGGTGATGTCTTTCAGCAGTTTGAGAAACTGGTCAGTCCTAATTCCCGTAAGTTTCCCTTCTGTTGTCTCTCTCTGCTCCTTCTGAGACTCTATCCCACGTGTCACACCATTGATGTTTCTTTTTCCGTATTTCTCTATGTCATTTGTTCTGAATATTTTCTTTTTTTTTTTAATTTTTTTAACATTTATTTATTTTTGAGACAGAGAGAGACAGAGCATGAACAGGGGAGGGTCAGAGAGAGAGGGAGACACAGAATCTGAAGCAGGCTCCAGGCTCCGAGCCGTCAGCACAGAGCCCGATGTGGGGCTTGAACTCACGGACCGACTGAGCTACCCAGGTGCCCTTGTTCTGAATATTTTCTGATGACCCATCTTCTAACTAGTTAGTAAACTGTGTTCACAACCTGCCATTAAACCCATTGACCTCTCCATTTTAGTGTGTTTTGCAGTTCCAAAAGGTCCATTTGATTCTTTTTAAAGATTCTATTCCAAACATTTGGTGGCATTTTCCATTCTGTCACTTAACAGTTCTTAACTGCTAATATCTGGGCCACAGGTGGGTTTATTTCTATTGCCTTTTTTTTTTTTACCTTGTTACATGTGACATGATTTTTACTTTTTAGCAAATTTTTATTGTATGCCAGACATTTTGATAAAGACCTACAAAGGCTCCAGATAATGTTGTCTACCCTTTCGGCATCAGGCATCAGGCAGGAGACCCTTCTTCGGAGACTGAGCTGGATCAAGACGCGGATACAATTTTGGTAAGAGTTATGGGAAGATGCCGTCTACCCTCAGCTTACCCCTGTTCCTGGGTGTGGCTCCCAAGAGATTTCAACTGGAGCTTGGCAGTTCTCTGTCCCCTTAACCCGGAAAGACTGCAGGAGATTCAGCCCCACCTTCACAGGTTTTTCGCTTTGCTTTTTAGTACCTCGCCTCGCACAGATTCTAAATTTGGTGTGTGTCAGACGTGTGCCCAGACGTCTGCTTGAGGTCTCTCTGGTCTTCAGTCAGGTCACCTTGTCTCATAAATGTCCTAAGTTCTTTGTCCTCCCGCACCGGGCGTAGGGACAAGCCTAGATTCCTAGGCTCTCTCAGCTTCCAGAAGAATCTGTAAGTAACCACAGCAGGTGAAAAGGACCCGTGGGACCTCAGGGCAGTACCCCGCTCTACAGCCTTCATCTGTTGCCTCTTTGTATTCAGTTCAGCTACTCCTGACAATTTCCCTTTCTTTAGCACCTCCAGACGATAGGATGGATATCTCTCACTCACCTTTTAAAATTTCTCACTTAACTCTTTGGTCACCCATCCAGCCTCAGATTCAGAAGATGTTTAGGGAGGACCAGCCACGTGTTTGAGGCTCCTAAAATCCCTGCTTTGGGCAGCCCAGCCCCACAGGATCTAGGGGATCTGCCACATTCTCTGCCCCTAGGGGGGCAGGTAGCCTCAGCCCAGACCACAATCAGAAAAAGGGCAGAAATGAAGGGCAGCCGACCGTCTACTCACCTGCAACAGTTCTCCCCTTTCTGAAATTTTAGTCCATTTATTCCTGCAGCTTCCTCACCTCTAAGATGCCATTAAAAACAGGACTTTTGTAATTCACCAAGTTTTTTTTTTCTTTTAATGTTTATTTTTGAGAGAGAGAAAGTGTGAGTGGGGGAGGGGCAGAGAGAGAGGGAGACAGAGGATCTGAAACAGGCTCCTTTGTTGTCAGCACAGAACCCCATGTGGGGCTGGAACCCACGACCATGAGATCATGGCCTGAGCTGAAGTCAGACGCTTAACCAACTGAGCCACCCAGGCGCCCTAAGTTATTGAGTTCTTTCCCTGCTTTTTGCAAGTGGGTGAGCGGGTCTGCCATGATCTACTGGAACCTGCTCAGGAGCAGAACTCAGCCTCACAGGTTTGCCCTTGGCTAAACCACTGCCCAGCCTGCACCTGCGCCCCAGATGTGCACTCTCCATTCTCTTCCTCTGCAGTGCTTTTTCATCAACTCTTCACTTCTACAAACACTGATGGTGGGGCACTTGGGCGGTTCAGTTGGTTAAGTGTCTGACTTCATTTCAAGTCTTGATCTCAGGGTTTGTGAGTTCGAGCCCCAGGGCGGGCTCTGTGCTGACAGCCCGAAGCCGGGCGCCTGCTTCGGATTCTGTGTCTCCCTCTCTCTCTGTCCCTCCCCTGCTCTGTCTCTCCCTCTCTCTCAAAAATAATTAAACTCTTAAAAAATTAAAAACAAAAACACTGATGGCAAGCCCCGGTCATCAAGCTTCCGGCTCCCGATGGCTAGGGTCTCCCCTCTCCTGCAGCCCTGTGTCTGGTGGGACAGGGCTCCCAGACTGAGCTGTGGGACCGGAAAGCCTCAGATGCTTCTCACACTCCCAGATCATCGCACTGCTTGAAGGGGAGATGCATGGCTTTAGAAATGGGATAGAAAAGATATTTTAACAGCAAAGACTGCTTAGAAAAGATTTAAGCAAAGGGTTATGGTTTGAATTGGGGGCCTTACATGTCTTGAGTGAATGAAAAGAGTTTGAGGAAAATGTTTTTTTTTTATGTTTATTTACTTATTTTTGAGAGAGGGAGAGAGAGAAAGAAAGAGACAGAGTGTGAGTGGGGGCGGGGGGTGGTGGGCAGAGAAAGAGGGAGACACAGAATCAGAAGCAGGCTCCAGGCTCTGAACTGTCACCCAGAGCCCGAAGCGGGGCTCGAACTCAGGAACCATGAGATCATGACCTGAGCCGAAGTCGCATGCTTAACCAACTGAGCCACCCAGGGGCCCCCAAATATTTTTAAATTGGGAGATTTTAGTGCACGGGCACGCTCACACACACACACACACACAAATCTAGATTTTTATTGTTTCTTTAGAAACCAAGTGACCTGATAACGGGGCTCAGTCTCAGTGCAAATGCTGTCTTGAGACGAGACGTGCCTTCTCTAGCAGGTGACCTGGGGGAGGCCCCCGTCCAGCTAGGGCCTGAGGTGCGGTAAAAGGCCTGCTGCATCTAGGAGGGGTCCTTCTCGGGGTCCCGTAGGTGGAGAGTCGTCATTTGCCTCACCCTGGGAGTGAATGCCTCACCTTCCACCGAAGTGCCCCACTCTCCTCACCTGGCCACCTCCCTCAGTCAGGTAGCCCCCTGGCCCCCGTTGGGCATCGAGGAGGCTGAGGGAGCAGCCACCGGCCCTCACACACGTGCCTCTCTTGTCACAACACCAGGCACAGCAACTCAGAAAAGCTCATTCTGAGAACTCTTCCTCTTTCCTTCACTGCCACTTGAATGGAGTGTTTAGATTAATTACAACTCCATCATCCGGTGGGAAAAAGCGAGTATGTGCCCCTTCACGGTGCCCCTCCACACCGCTCAGCTGTGCCTCAAACAAGAAGCCAGTTGCTAGGAGACCAGCAGGCAAACTTCAAGAGGTGAGCGTTTTCTACCTTTTCTCTCTGAAGTTCTCGGTCTAATCCCAGGCCAAGGTAGCCTGTCGGTACATGTAGAAAAACAGAACTGGAAACCCCCTCCCTTCCTCCTTCTCTCCCTCTCTCTTCCCCCTTTCATAACTCCAAAGGAGACTTTGCATGTATTATTAGAGAAATAACAAAACAGTTTGTGATCACGCAGTAAAAGATAGTCTCAGCTTCTTGAACGTCACCTGTAACTGCAGTCTGCTTTCTTTAGGATATTGGCACGACAGACTGGCATAGGACCCCCTTTGAGCCCCCGTGCGAGGGCTTTTTTTCTTTTTCTTTTCATGCTCCTTCTTCTAGAAATAGGAAGGTGACGGGCTGGACCCCAGAAAGAAACCTTCAAAATATCAAAGAACGGGGAAGTTCGCCTACGTTGAATTTTCAAGGTCAAGGCTCAGCTTGGTTGGCCAGACAGCTTGGATCCCTTACGAGATGTGGGGATCCAGTTAAGTGAGAAAAGTCCCAAATTTCACAAAGAGAATTTGCAGCATCAGGAAGAGATTATCGAACCTAATGTGCCACAGGCAGGTCGAATTTTGTGCTCCCAGCGGCGGATGATAAACTGGGCATTGAGAAATGGAGATTGGGGTCTCTAAGTCGGCATGAGCCCCTTAGCGTGGCATGTTTGTAAACAGGAACCCTGCCAGGCATCCGGAGTGGGGGATCCCGGGATGTTCTGCAGCATTTCCTAAACTTCTCCAGCTGGGACAGGCTGATCCCAGTATTATCCCAGAACCCGCCCTTTGTGCCTGAAAGAGCTAGAAGGATCAGGGGCACGGTCAGCCTCTGCAAAGGCTGATTAGAACCCATTAGCCAGATTTAGAGTAAGAAGAAAGAAATGTGACATTTTACACACCACTTTGTTCAACAGAATCATAACCTACCACAGAAATAAGTGAATCCTGTCACTTTTCTCCACCCCACAATCTTTTAAGGTTTTTTTTAATGTTTATATCTGAGAGAGAGAGAGAGAGAGAGAGAAAGAGAGGGAGGGCAGAGAGAGGGAGACACAGAATCCGAAACAGTCTCCAGGCTCTTAGCTGTCAGCACAGAGCCCGACGCGGGGCTCGAACCCACAAACCGTGAGATCATGACCTGAGCTGAAGTCAGATGCTTAACCGACTGAGCCCCCCCAGGCGTCCCTATCTGCTCCACAATCTTGAAGCGAGGGGAGCTCATGGTCTGGAAAAGACTGGGCATTGGGGCCTTGTTTACCGGACAACCCTTGGTGCTTCTGGAATTCACTGTAGGGGAAAAATGATCTGTGTTTCTGCATCTGGGTACTTAGCAGATCGCACTGGGGGAGAAACCCTGGCCAGAGAAACCAGTGCCTGGCAGTTCTCCCCAAGCTCAAGCCGCTCATCCCCACCCCTGCTCCCCAATCCTTTCTGCACTGGCTCAGGTTTTGGAGGGAGGGAGGTTATCGGTGGCAGGAAATTTTGTCATTAGTCTGAAGAAAGGAAAATGGAGCCATCAACACAGTCTTCTCTCCTCTGAACGCCTTCCAGGTTGAAGCAACGTCTTTATCATTTGCTCAGTGCTCTGAGCATCCCTTGGCTCTCAGGGATTCCCTCTTCACCCCTGGCCCCAGAAAAGTCCCTGAAAGTACTGCTCTGGGACTCACCTGACCCATGAGTGGGTCATGCCGCCCATTAGGTCAGACGCTAACAGGGCTCTGGGTCCAGCACAGGGCTTCTCGTGGTCCTGCGAGAGCCCCTGTTTCCAGCCAAGTTTTGTGCCTTCAGATTTGCTCCTGGAATAGCTCTCCTCCACTTGAAGGCAAAGCTCACAAGTGGACAGCAGAGGGAGCCAGCAGCCTGCCGTTGGCACTCGGGCCGTGCTTCTGCAGCAACTCTTCCAAGGGCATGTTGGCTCATGCCCCCAAGGAACTGGGGCGCACGGAAAACACACTTCACTTAGGTGAATGGCTCCCAAGGGCCCTCTGTGGCTTCCCTCCAGAATCAGGACCTGTGTCCCTCCACGTGTCAACCCGTCCTTCCCCCGCAGCCCTGTGCCTAATAAGCAGGCAGAAATACAGCTTTTGCCCGTTAAAGCTTGCACGTTCATTTCCAGTTCTCTCACAGAAGACAGCCCTTCTCCTGGCCCTTAAATGTTTGTCCCTTCCCGCTGGCCCTCTTTGAATGGTTCATCTGTGGTCATGTGGAAAAGCATTAGAGAAACTCCCAGTTTCTCAGGGCCTTGCATGAATAAATGGTCTACGAGAAGCACCTTCTGGTCATGAAGCCAATCAACTCGGCCCAGTCTCCAGTGCCTGAGTTTTGAAAAGGCATTCAAGGGACGGACCCTGCGCTTTGCATTTTTCCTAAGGGGGCTGAGCCCAATCCGAGCAAACCTGGGGTACCATCCCTCTTGAGCAAAATGTCAAGAGAAAAAGGAGCAGAGGCAGCGAGCGTCTGGCACCTGTGGGCTCGCCACAGATTCACGGGCAGGTGCTGGAGATTTCTTGCCATCAGCCCCGACTACCTTCAGGAGAGCTCCTTCCCCTTCCTTCTCCTCCCCCCTTTCCGCTTCTCCTCCTCCTCCTCGAACACCACTGGGTTATCTGCTCGTTTCCCAAGGCCCTCCTTCTGTCACCTGCACCCTGATTCCCCTGCAGCATCACCAAGGCCTCAGTCACCCGACTGTCAACCTTGTCCGGAGACGCTACAGAGAACATCGACAGCGGGGCAGATGACACGACGCTTACTCATCAAAGGAGTCAAAGGTGGTCTTTGTCAGCTCAGATGCAACGAGCCGAGAGCCTAAAGGCCCTGGAGAAGGCAATGGTGACCAGGAGGGAGCCTGGAAGGGTGAGTGTGGGTTTGGATTACGTGGAAGGTCTGTAACTAGCTGAATGATGCTTCCCAAGGAATCCTGTTTCAAAGCAAGGGGTCCCCGTCTGGATGGTCGTGGGTGGTGGCCTCAGGCCCTGTCCTCGGCCATTCAGCAGCAGCGTCCTCCAGGAGGCATGTGAGTCACATTTACTGTGACATACTTTGAGGGGTAGCGGTTGTCTGAAACGACAGAATCCACACTGTTGAAAGTACTCAACAGAGGGGCTCCTGGGTGGCTCAGTCAGTTAAGCGTCTGACTCTGGATCTCAGCTCAGGACTTGATCTCAGGGTTGTGAGTTCAAGCCCTGTGTTGGGCGTGAAGTCTACTTAAAAAAAAAAAAAAAAATCAACAGACTGAAACAGTCAAATCTAACAAGATGAAATCTCACTGAGATGAAGGTGAAGTTCTGAAGGCAGAAGGAATACTTTAAAATACCATATGTGATAAAGCCTCAGGTGTTGGACTTGCTTTTGAGCTCATGGCAGATGGGGGGGGGGGGGTGGGGAATGAGAACCACAGGCTGCATCGTGAGGGATACCGAGTCCAGAATTGTAGAGGTGGTTACCAGCGATGGAAGATTGTGTCCATTTCTGCCTAGCACCCTTAGAAGGGACCCCGGGCACACCGGTGACCAGGATGGGGAGGGGACGGAGGCCAAAGCCGGGAGGCAACGATGAGAAGCCCAAGGAAGCTTGGTCCAGGAGGAGGGGCAGGGATGTGGAAAGGCCTTGGGAAAGGGAGTGACACTTTTCTTGGGGGTTTCAGAGGCTAGAACCGGGCCCAACAGGCTGGGGAGCACATTGGCCCAAGGTACTGGGATCCCACAAACGCAGCTGAGTGACTCCGTAACCTCCCGGCCCCTCTGGGCCTCGGCTTTCTCAGCTGTAAAGCAAAGGTGCCCGTACCACTGAGCTCGAGAACCACCCCCAGGAATGGACAACCGCCACGAACTGCTTAACGGAGGCCAGAAACACTCTGAGTGCCTAACACCGCATGCCTCTGCTTACTGTTTCGTAGCAGAGACACTGCTCTAAACCAAGTTTTGGTTTAAGCGTGAGAGAATCTTCGAGCACTTGGAGCTTCCCCTCCACAGAGGGCAACTTTGGCAGGTTACGGGCGTTCAGGTGGTAATAATACTGAAGACAGAGGGCTGATGAGATTGATTTCCTTTCCTTCGAGGGGGGAGTTTAGTGATGATGCACCCCCTGCCTCTGCGACAAGGACTGTGTTTGGCCGCTGTAGGATTACCCCACGCGGACCCCCTTCCACCAATCTAAGAGGAAGCGTGGAGAAGGCCACACAGCTAGATGTGGGGAAGCTGTGCCTAACCTGGGGCAGTGGTTCACGTCACTGCCATGAAGAGGGGCTCCAGCTGTGAAGGCAGAGCCGGCTGGACGCAGCTGGGGTATGAAGAGCCACGGAGGGTATCAGGGGACGTGGATGGCCCTCCTCATCCGACAGCATCTGAAAGAGTCACAGGGACACCAGGAGACGCTCACCGTGCCCCAGCTGAGGGTTTTCCTTGGTTTTATTTCCTGCCGTTGCTTGTGGCCAGTTCTCTGGCAAGCTGAGGATTTAGGCCAGCTGGCAGGCCGTGCAGCTGAGCACAAGGCTCACAGGAGGAAGATGTTTAGGGGATTAAGCTGACAGATCTCCCACATTAAGCTCACCCAGGCTTGAGGCCCGGAAGGCCGGGCGGCCAGGCTGCCTCCCATACCTCTAGATGGCAGGCACAGGGTGTCACAGCCCCGCAAATTGCAGTTCTGGGCACATCACTTCCCTGGCAACAGAAGGGCTGCTGTCATTGGTGCTGAAGCAGCAACGAAATTCTCCTGCTCCGTGCCTCGGAGTGGACACCCTGCCTCTGCTGGCCGGGGCTGCCCTCACCGCTTCCTGCCAGCCGCCTTCTGAGTGCCCTGCTGCCCCTGTCCTCCTGGTAGGCTTTAGGTGGCCTTCTGGAGGCTTTAAGGGCTGCCCAGAATATATAGCAAAACCTGCATTCTCAGGAATGAGAGGTGAGGGCCTAGAGAGACGGCTCTTTCTCAGCCCTTCCGGTTTGGGGACCCTCTCGGGACCCACAGGGATTCTCAACCTTTGCCAGGGTTTAAGGGTGGAGTTCTTGGTCTTCGTGGGAAGAGGGCCTGGAGTGAAAGTTGACATCCTCTTCCTCTGCCGGCCTCTTCTGATGGCAAACCATGCCCCTCAGACCAAGCTGGTGATAAAAATGCCTTTCCCTGATAACTGATGATGCCGAACACCATCAGTGTTTATTGGTCTTCACATACCCTCTTCTGTGAAATTCCTTTTCAGATCTTTGCCCATTTTGTCTGTATGTGGTCTCTCCTATTGATTTTTAGGAGTTCTGTATTCTGGATAGGAGCCCATTGTTGGATATATTTTTAAATATATTCTTCTCTGTGTCCTTTGATGAATAGAAGTTCTTGCTTCCGACGGGGTTCAGTCCTTTCCTTTGCGACCCTATTTTTTTTTTTTTAATTTTTTTTCAACATTTTTTTATTTATTTTTGGGACAGAGAGAGACAGAGCATGAACGGGGGAGGGGCAGAGAGAGAGGGAGACACAGAATCGGAAACCGGCTCCAGGCTCCGAGCCATCAGCCCAGAGCCTGACGCGGGGCTCGAACTCACGGACCGCGAGATCGTGACCTGGCTGAAGTCGGACGCTTAACCGACTGCGCCACCCAGGCGCCCCTCCTTTGCGACCCTATTAAAGAGAACTCTGTCTTTATCATAAAGATGTTCTTCGTGGTACAGTCCAGAATGGTTTTTTTTAAGTTCATTTATTTATTTTGAGAGAGAGAGAGAGTGAGCATGAGCAGGGTAGGAACAGAGAGAGAGAGAGAGAGAGAGAGGGAGGAAGAGAGAGAATCCCATAGCAGGTTCTATACAGTCAGCACAGAGCCTGATATGGGGCTCGAACTCACGAATGGTGAATCGTGACCTCTGCCGAAATCAAGAGTCAGATGCTTAACTGACTGACGGAGCCACCCAGGTGCCCCCAGAATCTTTGGATCTGTGGTTAAATACACAAGCCAGCTGGAATTGATGTTTAGGTAAGGTTGCAGGTGGGGGTTCAAGATCACTTTCATCTGCGTGTAGTATCTCCTGTCTCAGCACCGCGAAGATTTGGGGCTTTTGGTTTTGTTCATTTGCTTAGTTTTTAAGTAAGAAACGTTTTTATTTCAGAATAGTTTCTGACTTGCAGAAAAGTTACAAAGCCGTACAGAGAGTTCCCACGTCCCCTCACCAGTTTCCCGCATTGTTGTCCTCTGATGTTCCTGTTCCTGTGGTACATTTGTTGTAGCTAAGGAGTCAGTATTGGTGCATCGTTATGAAAAGTCCATACTTTATTCAGTTTAGGACCATTGGGTTTTGACGAACAAAGTGCTGTTGGCAAATGCTTTGAGACCCCATCCTGGTCACTAAACCTTCAGTGACAGTGTCCATTGTAGTAAGAGCTAGCGTCTTTGGTCTCTGCCTAAACCGGAGAGCTCAGCGGGGCTCATGTGGTGTGAACTTAGGGCCCGTGAGATCACGGGGACAGAGGTGTGAAAATTCTACCGTTGAGGGGCCTCCAGCTTCATAGACCACCTGCACTCTCAGCCCCAGTTTTTTAAATTCTGAGTTTTAATGTGTGATGAGTAGCCTTCTCCCGGGGTCCTGTAGACTTTAGTTTTGTAATCTTTAGCCAAAGTTTAAAATACATCGATGACGAACAGCTTTCTATTTTTATATTTAGTCACTATGCTGTACATTACACACCCAGGACTCTCTTATATGTGAACGTTTATACCTTTTGACCCATTTCCCCCATCCTCCACCCCCCAACCCCCCCTACCTGGGCAAACCACCAATCTATTCTCTGTAAGTTCAGAATTTGGTAGGAGGGGGTGTTAGTTTTTTAATTTTTTTAGATTTCACATGTAAGGGAGATTATATAGTATTTGTCTTCCTCTAACTTATTTTACTCAGCATAATGCCCTCAAGGTCCATCCATGTTGTCACAAATGGCAAAATTTCCTTATTATTATGGCTGCATGATATTCCTCTGTGTGTGTGTGTGTGTGTGTGTGTGCGCGCGCGCGCGCGCGCACCACATTTTCTTTATCCATTCATTCATTGATGGACCCTTAGGTTGCTTCCATGTCTTGGCTATTGTAAATTATGCTGCCGTGAATGTGGGAGTAAAGTTACCTTTTTGAGTTCGTATTTTCATTTCCCTCAGAGAGAAACCCAGATATAGAATTTCTGGATCATATGGTAGGTTTTTTGTTGGTTTTTTTTTTTTTTTTCTTGAGAGAGTGAGAATATGTGCATAAGTGAGCAGGGGAGAGAGGCAGAGAGAGAAAGAGAGGGAATATCAATTTCAAGTAGGCTCCACACTCAACATGGATTCTGATGCAGGGTTCAATCTGATGACAAGGAGATCATGACCTGAGCTGAGAGTAAGCGTCAAAAGCTTAACCGACTGAGCCACTCAGGTGCTCCTGGCTCATATGGTAGTTTTATTTTTAATTTTTGAGGACATCCATACTATTGTGCATGTAGTGACACCAATTTACATTCCCTCCAACAGCGCACCAAAGGTTTCCTTTTCTTTGCATCCTCGCCAGTGTGATTATTTCTTGCTTTTTTGATAATAGCCATTCTAAGAGGTCCAAGGTAGTACCTCATTGTGGTTTTTATTTACATTTCCCTGATGACCAGTGATGCTGAGCACCTTTTCATGTGTCTGTTGGCCATCTGTATATTGTCTTTGGGAAAATGTCTCTTCAGATCCTCTGCCCGTTTTTTAAATTGGTTTGGTTTTTTGCAATTGAGTCATATGCATTCTATATATTTTTTGTTTATTAAACTTTTATCAGATATGATTTCCAAATATTTTCTCCAATTTGGTAAGTTGTCTTTTCATTTTCTGGATGGTTGTTTAGCTGTCCAGAAGCTTTTTAGTTTGATGTAATCCCACTTGTTTATTTTTGCTCTTGCTGTCAAATCTAAAACATCATTGCCATGATCAATGCAAAGGGGCTCATTGCCTATGTTTTCTTCCAGGAGTTTATGGTTCCAGGTTTTACATTTAGGTCTTTAATCCATTTTGAGTTAACTTCTGTGTATGGTGTGAGATAGGGGTTCAGTGTCATTCTTTTGCATGTGGCTCTCCAGTTTTCCCAGCATCATTTACTGAAGAGACTGTCCCTTTTGCATTGTATATTCTTGGCTCCTTTATCATAAATTAATTGACCACATATCTATGTGTGTGTTTCTGGGCTCTCTATTCTGTTCCATTTCTCTGTGTGTCTGTTTTTATGCCAATACTATACTGTTTTAATTATTATAGCTTTGTAATATAGTTTGGAATAGGGAGTTTAATGTCTCCAGCTTTGTTCTTTCTCAAGACTGCTTTGGCTAGTCAGTTTTTTTGTGGTTCCATACACATGTTAGGATTGTTCCATTTCTCTGAAAAGTGCCATTAGAATTTGGATAGAGATTGTTTGAATCTGTAGATTGCTTTAGGTGGCATGGACATTTTAATAATATTCGATATCCATAGTTGATAAAATTTTATCAATAATTATTTTATCATTTTAACAATATTCTTCCATTCCTTAAGCATGGTATATTTTTTCCATCTCTGTGTTAAATTTCTTAATATCCTAAAGTTTCAGTGTTCAAGTTTTTCACCTCCTTGGTTAAATTTATTCCTAGGTATTTTATTTCTTTTGATACAATTGTGGGTGAGATTGTTTTTGTAATTTCCCTTTCTGATAGTTTATTATGAGTGCAGAGAAATGTAACAGATCTCTGTAGATTGATTTTTGTATCCTGCAACTTTACTGAATTCATTTATTTTAACAGTTTTTGGTATAATCTTTAGGGTTTTTTATATACAGTATCATGCCATTTGCAAAGTTACAGTTTTACTTCTTCCTTTCCTATTTGGATGCATTTTATTTCTTTTTCTTGCCTGATGGCTCTGGCTAGGCCTCGCAATACTTTGTTGAATTTAAGTGACAAGAGCAGGCGTCCTTGTTTTGTTCCTGATCTCAGAAGAAAAGCTTTCAGGTTTTCACCATTGAGTATGAAATTAGCTGTGGGCTTGTCACTTAAGGCCCTTATTATGTTGAGGTGTGCTCCCTTTATACCCACTTTGTTGAGAGTTTTTGTCATAAATTGATGTTGAATATTGTCAAATGCTTGTTCTGTATCTATTGAGAGGATGTATTTTTTTACCCTTCGTTTGTTAATCTGGTGTATCACATCGATTGGTTTTGGATATCACACCATCCTTGCATCCCTGGAATAAATTCTACCTAATCATAGTATATGGTCCTTTTAATGTATTGTTGAATTTGGTTTGCTAATATTTTGTTGAGAATTTTTGCTTCTATGTTCATCAGGAATATTGGCCTATAATTTTCTTTTCTTGTGGCATCCTTGTCTGGTTTTGGTATCAGGGTGCTACTGGCCTCATAAAATGAGTTTGAAAGCATTCCCTCTTCTATTTTTTGGAAGAGTTTGTAAAGGATTGGTATTAATTATTCTTTGAATGTCTGGTGGAATTTCCAGTGAAGGCTTCTGGCCCTGGATTTTTGTTTGTTGGGGGCTTTGTGATGACAGATTCAACCTCCTTACTAGTAATCTGTTCAGATTTTCTCTTTCTTCATGATTCAATTTGGGTAGGTTATGTAATTAGGAATTTTCCACTTCTTCTAGATTGTTCTATTTGGCATATAATTGTTCATAGTAGTCTCTTATGATCCTTTATATTTCTGTGATATCAGTTGTAATGTTTCCTCTTTGATTTCTGATTTTATTGGAGCCCCCTCTATTTTACTTGGTTGATTTAGCTAAAGGTTTGTCTATTTTATTTATCTTTTCAAAGAACTAGCTCTTAGTTTCACTGATATTTTCTATTGTCTTTTTAGTCATTATTTCTGCTCTGATCTTTATTTCCTTTCTTTTACTAACTTTAGGCTTTGTTTCTTTTCCCAGTTCTTTCTGGTATAAACTTAAGTGTTTATTTGAGATCTCTCTTGTTTCTTGATATGTAGGCATTTGTAACTATAAACTTTCCCTCTTAGAACTACTTTTGCTGCATCATTTAAGTTTTGATATATTTCCATTTTTGTTTGTCTAAAGTATTTTTTTATTCCTTCTGTGACCTATTGGTTGTTCATTGGTTGTTGTTTAGTTTCCATACATATGTGATTTTTCCAGTTTTTTTCTTGTAACTGATTTTTAGTTCTTTTTTTTTAAATTTTTTTTCAATGTTTATTTTATTTTTGAGAAGGGGGAGCAGAGAGAGAGGGAGACACAGTATCCAAAGCAGGCTCCAGGTTCTGAGCTCTCAGCACCGAGTCCAACGTGGGGCTTGAAATCACAAACTGTGAGATCATGACGTGAGCTGAAGTCAGCACTTAACCAGCTGAGCCACCCAGGTGCCCCTTGATTTCTAGTTCTTACCATTGTGGTCATAAAAGAGGCTTCATATGATTTCAATCATCTTAAATTTATTAAGAATTGTTTTGTGGCCTACCATATGATTTATCCTGGAGAACATTCCATGTGCACTTGAGAAGCATATGTATTCTGCTTTTGGATGGAATGTTCAGTATGTATTTATTAAGTCCATCTGATCTAACTTGTTGTTTAAGGCTGACGTTTCCTTATTGATTTTCTGTCTGGATGATCTGTCCATTGATGTAAGTGGGGTATTAAAGTCCCCTGTTATTTTTACATTGCTGTCTCTTTTCCCCCTTAGGGTTGTTTGTATTTGCTTTATCTGTTTAGGTGCTCCTATGT
The DNA here is from genome assembly GCF_023721935.1 of Panthera uncia. Classification (NCBI taxonomy): domain Eukaryota; kingdom Metazoa; phylum Chordata; class Mammalia; order Carnivora; family Felidae; genus Panthera; species Panthera uncia. The sequence goes on from NW_026057582.1 coordinate 29,453,975, forward strand.
TATGTGCATAAATATTCATACATGTTATATCCTCCCATTGGATTGACCCCTTTGTTATAATGTAGTGGCCTTCTCTGTCTCTTATTACAGTCTTTGTCTTAAAGTCTATTTTGTCTGATAGAAGTGTAGCTGCCCCAGCTTTCTTTTGGTTTCCATCTGCAGGGAATGTATTTCCCTATCTCCTCATTTTCAGTCTGCATGTGTCCATATATCTGAAGTGAATTGTAGGCAGCATATATACGGCTTACGGTTTTTTAAAACTTATTCAGCCACTATGTCTTTGGTTGGAAAATGTATAACTACAATTTTTAATAGCTATGTACTCAAGGCTTACATAAAAGAATGTATATTTGTAACAGTGTATTTCTAGTTGGTAACAACTTAAGTTGGAAAACATTTTTACTCCCATCCCCAACATTTTTGTTTTTGATGTCACAATTTACACCTTTTTATCTTGTGTATCTCTTAACATTGTAATTATAGTTATTTTTAGTCCTTTTGTCTTTTAATTTTCATACTGGCTTTGTACGTGATTAACCTACCATCTTTACAACATTAGTTTATTCTGAATTTTACTGTATACTTACTTTTACCAGTGAGATAAATACTTCTGTATGTTTTCTTGTTACTAATTAGTACCCCTTTGTTTCGGTTTAAAATCCCTTTAAAATTCCTTATAAGGACGGTCTGATGGTGGTGAGCTTCTTTAACTTGCTTGTCCAGACAACTCTGTATCCCTCCTCCAATTCTGAAAGAAAACTTTTCTGGTTAGAGTATTCTTGGTTGGAAGGTTTTTTTCTTTTAGCATTTTGAATATATCATGCGCTCTCTTCTGACCTATAAAGTTTCTTCTGAAAAATCTGCTGATAGTCTTAGGAGGGTTCACTTGTATGGGACAAGTTGTTTTGTTTTTTTTTTTCCTTTGTTGCTTTCAAGAATCTCTCCTTGCCTTGAACTTTTGAGACTCTCATTATAATGTGTGTTGGTGGAGTCTCTTTGAGTTCGTCTTATTGGGGATTCTCCGGTCTTCCTGGATCTGGATGTGTGTTTCCTTCCCTAGGTTAGAGAAATTTTTAGCCATTTTTTCTCCAAATTTCTCTGCCTCTTTCTCTCTCTTTGCCTTCTGGGACTCCCATAATGCCAATGTTGGCCCACTTGATATTGTCTATAGGTCCCTTAAACTATCTTAGATCTTTTTCATTCATTTTTCATTTTGCTGCTCTGACTGTGTGAGTTCCACTGCCTTGGCTTTATTTCTTCTGCTTCATCAAGTCGGACGTGGAACCCCTTTAGTGTATTTTTCAATTCCGTCATTATATTCCTCAGCTCTAAGTGACTTCTATTTGGTACTTTTTTTTTTGTTTGGTCTTTTCACTTTATTGAAATTTTCATTTTAATTCATTCTCCTCCCAAGCTCGGTGAGCATCGTCATGACTGATATTTTGAACTCTTTATCAGGTAAAGTAATTATCTCCATTTCATTAAGATCTTTTTCTGAGGTTTCATTTTGCTCTTCTGTTTGAAAAACATTCATCTATTTTTCTTGACTCTCTGTTGTTGTTGTTGTTGGTGGTGGTGGTGGTGGTGGTGGTGGTGTGTGTGTTGCTTTTTATGCATTAGATGAAACAGCACTTCTCCCAGTCTTGAAGGAATGGTCTCATGGAGAGGATGAAGTTTATTGTTCGACCCTGCCTTAGCTCTTAATCACATCCCACATCTTTGTAATTGTCCGAGCAGCCAACTTTATTTTTAATGGCTCCCAGTAGGTGAGGGTGTGCCAACACTCGTCGGTGTCCCGAAGAGGAGGGTTTAAGTTAGCACCTAAATTCAGGCTGATTGGAAGCCAGACCCTTAGGCTGCAGCTTTTACAGATATGCACCTAAATCCCTCTCTGGGGCTGGGGAAGATCGGGAATGGGCATCTCTCTCTGTCCCCACTGTCCTGAGCCCTGGGATGATAGTCAGTAAACAGCTATTCCTTTCTTTGCTACCATCACACCGAAGTGAACACGAGTGCTGCTGGCCACCAGACTCGGGGGAACAAGGGATGTCTCCTGGGAGGCAAACGCAAAACCCAGGGCACTAGACTAAACACTGGGACACCAGACAGGTGCACAGGCTCCTCTCTGGGATACTGGTGCTCTGGAGCATTGCAGAGGGAGAGTGGGAGGTGATGCCCAGAGAAGATGACAGTTGGCTTTTAGATGTGTGTTTAATTGGAAGTCTGACCCTCAGGGCAGAGCTATGAAGATAGGCTAAAGACTGGGAGTCTCTCTGTTGCCTGATCGCTGTGCCCTGGAGATGGCAGCCGGTTAAACACTCTTTCTTCGTATGTCACAGTTCGGTGAAGCCCGTGAGCACGAGCCCTGTTGGCCAGCAGATCCAAGCGATTTAGAGGTGTCTCTTGGGTGGCAGCCACAAAAAGCAGTGTGCCAGATGAAAGTACAAGCTTCTTTCTGGGAGATACTGGTGAGAGGCAGAGAGAGAGGGCAAAATGGGGTCCACTGGCCCCCGCTTTCGGAAGGTATCCTCTTAGTAGTCCTTTGCATTTTTTTTTTTTTAATATTCATTTATTTTTGAGACAGAGGGAGACAGAACGCAAGCTGCAGAGGGGCAGAAAGAGAGGGAGACACAGAATCTGAAGCAGGGTCCAGGCTCCGAGCTGTCAGCACAGAGCCCGGTGCGGGGGCTCGAACCCCCAAACCGTGAGGTCATGACCTGAGCCGAAGTGGGTCGCTCAACCAACTGAGCCACAGAGGCGCCCCAAGTAACCCTTTAGATGTATGTTTAATTAGACACCTGGTCCTCAGGCTAACACTTTAAGTTAAGCAAACAAGCCTCTGTCTCTACCCTGGGTTCTGGGGGGGAGAGTCTGCACCTGTGAGCCCTTTAAGAACTGTTTCTCAAAAAAAAAAAAATTGTTTTTAAATTTAAAAAAAAATTAAAAAAAAAAAAAAAGAACTGTTTCTCTGTGGGGCACCTGGGCGGCTCGATGGGTTAAGCGACCCACTTCAGCTCAGGTCACGATCTCACTGTCTGTGGGTTCAGAGCCGCGTGGGTCTCTGTGCCGACAGCTCAGAGCCTGGAGCCTGCTTCGATCCTGTGTCTCCCTCTCTCTGGCCCTCCCTCCCTCACGCTCTCTCTCTCAAAAATAAACGGACACTTAAAAAATGAAAAAGAACAAAAAAGAACTGTTTCTCTGTTTGCTATCGCCGTGTGGGTCTCACGGATGCACGCCCCGTTGGCTTCTAAGGTGGATATTTGGGGGGCTTGACTCTCAGGGTGCAGATCTTAAAAGTTCAGGTGCTACAAGTGGGGTATAAGCCTTTTCCTCCTCAGGTTTATGTGTTCTATGGTTTATGTGTTCTCTCCCAATTGTGGGTCACACATCAGAGGTGGGGTTTATGATGAGACTGTGTCTCAGCCTCTCCTTCCCTCTTTGGGCAAATGAGGAAAAAACCCACATCAATGTGTAAGAGTCACTTAGCTCGTTTGGGGTTTTTTTTCCAGAGGAAATTGTTCCATATGTAGCTGTAGATTTAGTGTCTGTGGGAGGAGGTGAGTTCAGGATCCTCCCACATCACCATCTTGAACTAGAACCTCGTATTCTAGTCTCAGTGCAGATTCGGACAGGGAATGATCACATGGGAACCAGAGAAGAGGCCAGCTATGGGAGATTAAAGATGATGCCTATTGACAAGCCCCTCCTTGGGAGGTGGGGTCTGTTTCCCCTCCCCTTAACTCTTGGCTTGAAAAAAACATGGGGAAGTGATAGATGGCATTTCTGGACCTAGTTTTTCAGAGGCTTGGCAGCTTCCACGTTGGTCTCTTGGAGCCTTGAATATCACGTTAGAAGCCCAACTGCTCCGTTAGAGCACATGGAAAGGGTCTGAGACCGTATAGAGGGGGAAAGGGGCACTGCTGAGGGGCCAAGAATGTGAGTAAAGCCATCTTGGAGCTCTAAACCAGCCCTGCTGACTGCCACTAAGTCACTGCAGTTAATACGACATGGAGCGTAAGAATCACCCAGCTGAGCCCTGCCGAAATTCCTGTGGATTTTTCCACAGGCTTACACTGGTGATCTTGCAGATTTGGTTCTAGACCACTGCCATAAAGCAAGTCACATGCATATAAAAGTTATGTTTGCCAGGAAAAGTTATATTTATACTACACCATAGTCTATTAAATGTGCAATAGCATTATGCCTAAAAAACACCACTGTATATACCTTAATTGAGAAATACTTTATTACTAAAAAATGCTAGCCATCATCCGAGCTTTCAGTGAGCTGTCCTCTCTTTGCTGGCGGAGGGTCTTGCCTCAGTGTGGATGGCTACTGACGGATGAGGGCGATGGCTTGGGAATTTCCTAAAATCAGACCGCAGAAAAGTTTGCCACCTCAGCTCACCCTTCCCTTCGTCAACAATTTCTCTGTAGCATGTGATGCCGTTTGATAGCGTTTTACCAACAGCAGACCTTCTTTCAAAATTGGAGTCGTTCTCTCAGATCCTGCTGCTGCTTGGTCAGCTTAAGTTTATGCGCTGTTCTAAATCCTTTGCTGTCACTTCCACAGCCTTCGCAGCATCTTCACCGGGAGTAGTTTCCATACCAAGAAACCCCTTTCTTTGCTCATCCGCTCGAGCTTTATCCTGAGATCATAGCAATTCAGTCCCGTCTTCAGGCTCCACTGCTATTTCTACCACCTCCGCAGTGACTTCCTCGACCGAGGTCTCAAACCCCTCCAAGTCATCCAGGAGAGTTGGAATCCACTTCCAACATCCGGTTAACGTTGATATTTTGACCTCTTCCTATGAATCATGAATGTTCTTTTTTTTTTTTTATTCCAGTGTAGTTAACATACAGTTAATTAGTTTCAAGCGTACGATATAGCCATTCACCAATTGTATATGTTACTCATGGTGATTAGTGCTCATCATGATTAGTGTACTCTTAATCCCCTTATTTCACTCATCCCTCCCACCTCCCTCCCCTCAGGTAACTACCACTTTGTTCTCTATATTTAAGAGTCTTTTTGTCTTTTTCTTTCTTTGTGCATTTGTTTTGTTTGTTAAATTCCACATATGAGTGAGATCATATTCACTGAGCATTATACCCTCTAGACCCATATGTGTTGCAAATGGCAAGATTTCATTCCCTTTTTTTTTATGACTAATATTCCATTGTATGGAATCAATGGATCTTATCCATTCATCTATGAATGGACACTCGAGTTGTGTCAGTATCTTGCCTATTGTAAATAATGCTGCAGGTAAACATGGGAGTGCATACATCTTTTTGAATTAGTGTTTTTGTTTTCTTTGGGTAAATACCCAGTAGTGAAATTACTGGATCCTATGGCATTTCTATTTTTAATTTTTTGAGGAACCTCCATCCTGTTTTCCACAGGAATCGTGAAATGTCCCTAATGCCATATGGAATGGTAAATCCTTTCCAGAAGTTTTTCAATTTGCTTTGCCCAGATCCATCAGACGAGTTACTATCTATGGAATCACTATATCCTTATGAGATGTATTTCTTTAATAATAAGCCTTGAAAGTCAAAATTACTCCTTGATCCGTGGGCCACAGAACAGATGTTGTGTTAGCAGACCTGAAAGCAACATTATCTCGTTCTAAATCTCCATCAGAGCCTCCTGGGTGGTCAGGTGTATTATTAATGAATGGGCAGCAATATTTTGAAAGGATTCTTTCTTTTCTGAGTACCGTCTCGACAGTGGGCTTAAAATACTCAGTGAACCATGTTGTCGACAGATGTGTGTCGTTAAGGCTTTCCTGTTTCATCCCTAGAGCACGGGCAGGGTAAATGTAGCATCGTTCCGAATGGCCCTGGGATTTTCAGAATGGTCAGTGCGCTCTGGCTTCGACGGAAAGTCACCAGCTGTCTTAGCCCCTACGAAGAGAATCGGCCTGGCCTTCGAAGCTTTGTAACCAGGCACTGACTTCTCTCTAGCTATGAAAGCCCTGGATGGCTGCTTCTTCCAATAGAAGGCTGTTTCATCCACACTGCAAATCTGTTGGTCAGCGGAGCCACCTTCCTGAATCATCTTCGCTGGATCTTGGGGAGAACTTGTTGCAGCTTCTGCATCGGCACTTGCCGCCTCGCCTTGTGGTTTGGTGTTATGGCGGCAGTTTCTCTCCTTAAACCTCATGAACTGACTTCTGCTGGCTTCGGACTTTTCTGAAACTTCTTCACCTCTCTCGGCCTTCACAGAATTGATGGGTCAGGGCCTTGCTCTGGATTAGGCTTTGGCTTAAGGGGATGTTGTGGCTGGTTTGATCTTCTGCGCAGACCATTCAAACATTCTCCACATCGGCAAGAAGGCTGTGTCCCTTTCTAACTGTGTGTTCCCGGGAGCAGCACTTTTCATTTCCTTCACGAACGTTTTCCTTGAGTTCACGACTTGGCTAACCGTTTGGTGCGGGAGGCCTGGCTTTTGGCCCGTCTCAGCTTTCCACACTCCTTCCTCGCTAAGTTTAACCGTTCCTAGCTTTTGATTTAAAACTATTTAAAACCTGCGTCTCTTCCTTTTACTTGCAAACTTAGAGGCCGTTGCAGGGTTGTGAATTGGCCTAGTTTCAGTATTTCTGTGTCTCAGGGAACATGGAAGCCTGAGAGAGGGAGAGGGAGAGAGATGGGGGACCGGCTGGTCAACGGAGCAGTCAGAACACACACAACGTTTGCTAAGTTCGCCATCTTCTAGAGGCACAGTTTATGGCACCAAAAAGCAACTACCATAGTGACATCAATGATTACTGACCACAGATCAGCGTCATAAGTATAATAATAATGAAACCGTTTGAAATATTGTGAGAATTACCAAAATGTGATGGAGAGACACGAAATGAGCAAATGCTACTGGAAAAATGGGCTGATAGACATGCTCAGTGCAGGGTTGCCGCCGACCTTTAGTTTGTAAAAAAAACAAAAAACAAAAAACGATATCTGCAGAGTGCAATAAACAATAAAATGAGGTGTGCCTGTATAACAAAGTGGTAGTTGTGTTAAGTAAGTATGAAGTAGCCTAGATAGCCATTGAGAACCAGAATGCTGGATAGAGGAGGACGTCCTGACTGGCAACACTGCCCCCGCCCATCCAGGGTGCACGGGTCAGGACGCGTTCGGGCTTTTGCCCGGGTTTACACTGGGAGCCGGGCTGGTTCTGTTTCTCTCAGTCCGTTGCTTTAGCAAACGGACTGCGAGGACCTCGGGCACAGTTTTCCGATCGATGGCCTTTGAGGTATAAACCAGAAGTCTCTTTGTCTTTTGATGGCTGTAAACAGGGACCAATCTATGGCTCCTGTCTGCTCATTGATAAGGATACAGAACCGGAAACAGGATTATCACAGCAACATCAGCAATGAGATCTGATTAGACCAGAGTGTAAAACTAATATTGTTGTCGCTTAACCCTAAGGAGAGATGAGCATTCTGTACAACATTTAGACGTTGGTTTTGAAACAGATTTTAACTGACTTCCATGAAGCAAATGCCTCTTGGTTCAAAAAGGAGACCCTTGGTGTAGAGTCGGGTAAAGGGTAACTGAAAGGGTAACTCTACCCTTCTCTCCTGAGAATCCTGCCTGGCCAGCTGGGCTCAGCTGGCCATTCTCCCCTGGTGAGAAGCAGCAAAGTACCAGGCATCTCAAACCTGTGACACCTTGCCTTAACTTGCTGCTCCCTGCTGGCTCAGAAGAGCTGGCCAGGGACTATTGAAAGCTTAGGGTGGAAAAAAAAAGGGGGGGCTGGGGGGAGAAAGCTTAGGGTGGAGTTTCTCAAAGAAGCTGATTCAGGAATCATCCATGTGTAACCACTTGGTATGCTTATTAAAATGAAGATTCTGGGGCGCCTGGGTGGTTCAGTCAGTTGAGCGTCTGACTTCGGCTCCGGTCATGATCTTGCGGTTCGTGAGTTTGGGCCCCGCATGGGGCTCTGTGCTGACAGCTCAGAACCTGGAGCCTGCTTTGGATTCGGTCTCCCTCTCTCTGCCCCCACCCCCAACTTGCGCTTTGTGTCTCTCTCTCTCTCTCTCTCTCTCTCTCTCTCTCAAAAATAAACATTAAAAAAACACTTTTTTAAAATGAAGATTTCACGGCTCCACCCCAGACCTATGAATACCAAACTCTCAGCCCATAGCCACAGAATAGGAATCCAACAACTTCTCCAGGTGGTGCTGATGTCTAGGAACCATTGACTCAGGCTTCTCAAAGATTCTTTTACTTCTAGCTTTGGCCCAGGATTGGACAGAGATGTCTTCTAGAGTTGAAATTTGCAGGGAGAACATCTATTTTGTATGAGAGATGTTGAAGTACTTCTGAGTCCCCTCTCTGTTAAGGGCCCCCCAAAGAGGTAGTTTCCTCTAATCCTCTGGCCTTTAGATACACTTTTACTTGTCTTCGATGGCCCCCAGTCCCACCCCATTTACGACCTGGTGACCATGATGCTCACTGGCTAGGTCCCTTCAGCAAGGATCTATGCGACCAAGCATAGGCCCCAGAGGAGTCCTCTGGGCCAGGACTGAGAAAATACAGATTAAATGAATACTGGCTCTGGAATCCGAAGTGTGGATCTGAATCTCGGTTCTACCACTCACCAGCTATTCTAGTGTAATAAATGATTTGACCTCTCTAGGCCTCAGTCTTGTTTGGTGGAATAGGGACAATCCTAGCCCTACCTCACAGGGCCGCTGTGAGTACTCAATGGGCTAATGCACACGGAACATTTGTGTCCTTAATTCATGTTACGTGTGATTATATTATTGTGGGAAAGGGGCTGGAGTCCATGACGCAGGAGGAAAAGTTGAGAGAGTAGGGAGTTTTTGTCCCAAGGGAATAAATAACATTGAGAACACTTGATGTTTTCCAAAATACTGGTGGTTACTACCGGGGGAGAGAAATTCATGTTTGTGTAATTTGAAATGGTGGGGACTGGGAGTAGTTACAAAAATTAAAGGGAAATGGATTTTCCCTAAATAACTGGAGTGACTGAAAAGGGACACAGGTACAGTGTGTTGCCCCAGGAAGTAGTGAGTTCCCCCTCACTGGATGTGCTCACGCTCAGGTGGCTGGACAACGAAAAGGAGATTCAACCCCGTCAGGGCTGGGAGGCAGAACTGCCTATCTTGAGAGGATGGTCTCCTTCCATCCCGAGTCTGTGGCTCATGACTCCAAGTTTATTTAAAGAAAGCAAGAGTCCACTAGAAAAGCTGAAGGGATGGCATCTTCACAAAGTGGTTCCTACTCTCCTAATTCTTGGCTTCCAGCCCAGGAAGCCACCCAGTCACCATTGATCCGCTATCTCAGAGACAAAATCTGTTTCCTACAACAGGCATCCACTGGTTCCATTTTGCCTCTAGAACTACAGACATCAAGGCTGGTTGGTGGTTTCTCCTTCATACAATGACATGTCAGATACTTAAAAATGGTGGTCAGTAACTCCGTACCCCCTACCCCTCCTACCCTGCACCAGATCTTTTCTTTTTGGAGGTAGAATTGTCTATCCCCAGTGCCTGTAAATGACGTCCTCGCTTCTACTCCAGCTGGAATCTTTAGTATTAAGCTAGACTGCATTTACAGAGCATGTTGTAATAGGCATAGCCACATTGATTTGAAAGGTACCTATGTTGGGCGAGTTTATCTTTGTACCAACTAAAACCAAAGTCTGCTGAGCATATTCATTGTTTTCAGATTGCAGAACAACATTTAAGCAGCCTACAAAAAGTAACTCTTTTCAAATACCCTTAAGCTCTTTAGAATAATTACTAGGTCAAGTTACAACTCTGTCCTACCTCCCCACTAAGATAGGTGACTGAAAGGCCACCTCCGGGCACCTGTGTTAGTCACTCCTAGTTTGCTATTGGAACTTGAATAGAACTCCTTTCTTAAGTGTCTTTTCTAAGAGTCTTTGCTCCCAGGAAGGTGAGGGTGGGGTGTGATAGGAGTGTGTGTGTATGATGGGGGCTGGGGCTGGTGAAGGATATGGCTCTCTTGGGTTTGGCAATAGGATCCAAAAGACTGCAACTTAAATGCCTATCTACCGGGCCAGTTACATAAATGTGGACAGCGAGCTGGGAGTGTGGAAGGCTGTAGGGGATGGAGGTGTCTGTTGACCTGGAGAGCCCACACCCTCCCAAACCATCTACACTTTTGCAAAGAAGCCTGGATTTTATCGGCGGATCCCCTTTTGTGATGCTTTTCTTACAGGCTGAATTACAGAAATGCATAGGAGAGGTGTGGTTGGGTGGCCTCATTAGAGATCTGGGGGTGTGCTAACAAATGTATAACCCAAAAAAACCGCGTAGGGAGACAGGCTCATTTAAAATAACACAGCGCTTTGGTTAAGGAAAAGGAATCATAGATGCATCCCCGGAACATATGACGAGATGCCTTGAGGAAAGCATTTGTCTAAAGGTGCAGAGTAAGGTACCCAAAGCTTTAGGTTCTTTTGTTTGGGAGATCATTCAGGTTGACAATGGGTCACAAGAGGTCCAAAGAGAAGGATGAAAGGAGCTGCATTTGTTTAAAGGCGGGGCTGTGCCTGGCAAAGGAGGGGTAAGGGAGCATAGCAAGATGTGCTCATTTAGAGTTCAGCAATGGAAGGAAATGTGAGCTCTGCACACTCACAGGACTGAAGGCAGGCTTGGCCAAAGGGGTGTTAGGGAGAAGGGAAGGGAAGGTGAAAGGGAAGGCGTAGAAGGGAAGGGAAGGTTAAAGCTCTCGGGGGCACATGAAGGCAAGACAGGAGGAAATGCTGCATTTGCAAGGCTGGAGGGCCCGGAGGGCAAGTCTGGCCAGGTGCGGAGGGAAACCCAGGGAGAGGCAGGACATCTGTGGGAAGGAGCACGATGAAGGGTCAGCGCAGGAGCCAGTACAAGCAAGGTTGCAATGATCATCTCTGGAAGGACTGCCAGGCTCTTCGAGTCTCCGAGCTACAGCTTATCTAAAGGGTATGGAGCCTAAGCAACCCTTCCCCCCCCCTTTCCGGGCAGAACTGGAGGAAATGGGCTGGTCTGCGGCGCGAGGATTTAGGTAAAGGTTTCTTAATAGGTGGGGCAGGTATGAGGGCAGTCGAAAACTCTCTTGAGAACTTTGAGGTTGGGTAGGTTCTTGGAGATCGGGGTAAGCAGGCGGGGCTGAATTTGGAAGTCAGCGAGCTGACTTTGGAAGCCAGCACTCCCAGCTGGAACCAAATCTCCCAGGTTTTGTATTCCCCTGTGGCCACACGCTGTGGGCCTGACCCAGTACCCTTCCCTGGCTCTCCCCTGCCTTGCTCTCCTAGGTAGCACTGCCATCCGAATCGCCAGTCGCCCCAAGGTGACCAAGTTCACTCCTTGCTGACCTGGTAACTAGTTTCATCGCCTTAATGGGCTTAAGGGCACTCCTGTACCATCCAGTTAACACAGGGATTTAAAAGTCAAATGGCAGAACGATTCATGCAACTTACTAAGTTTTGATTTAAAAAATGGTCTTTAAACTCTCTTTAGCTGTAGTTTAAGCCTGTTTCCCCTGCAAAGTGCTCTGTGGTTGGCTAACATGTCAAAAGAACACTCAGGTATATGGCATAAGAGCCTTACACTGTAGCATCTGTTTCTTTTAACTATTAATGGATACGGATGTCCACCTGTTACCCCTATTCTTTGAAAGGCCTGCTTTTAAATCATCACCCGGGAACTTGGAGAAAATACACCACTGAGTACCCACCCCAGACCTGCTAACTCACGGATCCTGGGGATGCTGCCCTGTGACCTGTGTTTTAACAAAAACCTCCAGGTGATTCTGATGGAAGCTCAAATTCGAGAATCGCCGTTCTAAGAGACACGGCAAAGGGTTGAAAGCACCTGATAGGAAACTGAGTGGGGGAAGCTCATCCTGGTTCTTCCATCCCACCCTGCTATTAACACCTCAGGATACTCTCCCAGAAAAACAACATCAGAGCCTTAACATACTGGAGATGGAAGACAGGTTGTGTCTTCAAATTTGCCGGTCAATGGCTTTATTTAACAGGTGGTTCCACTTAATCCTTCAAACTACATCACACGGTTACTATTTTGCCAGATGAGGAACCCAGACTCAGAGATGAGGTTAACTTACCTACAGACACAGCTGCGGTGTAGCGGATGGGACTCGCGTCCCAGTCGAAGTCAAATGTTTGTCAGCGTGTGACAATTCCTTACGGATAGGTCGTTAGTGGCGTAATTCACACAGAGAGAGGTATCCAACATGCCCGTGGGATCATTCTTTTAGAGTAGCAGAGTTCGTGGTGAACAGCGCCTAGGTCTTCACTGGTCATGGGTTTCTGGCCCAGGTATGCCATCTTGTACTTTTCACGTCAACTTTGGTCACGCTGGGGAAGTGGCACCACAAAGCTGCTGACAGGAATCTACGGCGAGACTACGGTTCCAGTTCTCAGTCTGCATTTAACTAGAGACAAATGGCTGAAGCGCACTGCGTCGATTTCCTTTGCCCTTGGACTATCGGTTGTATCCCCATCTGAGGAGTTAGTAATCCAACCCCACCCCATCTGTTGATCACAGGCAGCAGACAGGAAGCACACCAAATGGCCCCGCCAGTCAGCTCATGCACCAAGACCCTCCCTCAACGTGGGCTAATGGCACCTTCTCCCGGGGACTCTCAACCCACGTCCAAGGCCTTCCCATCAGGTAAGAATCATGGTCTAAACAGACCCTTTTAGCTTGCAAATCAGAGTGTCTGGGGGCATCCAGTCTTACCCTGTCTTGTAATTCTAGAAATCGTAGAATTGTTGAACCAAATAAAAGGAAGGAACTCTCTCAGTTCTCAATTAGCTGCACCACTGGAGAGGAACAGTGATGTGGTAGATTTTAAAAATTTGGTTCCATTTGGCTTTGGAATGCATTATGATTTTTTCAGCAGATTAACTTTCCTAATTATATTTTGTACAGCCTGATATTAACAGGCATTTGTATTCCCGGAGCACACAACATCTAACACAGATTTGGGTGGTGTGGTCGAGGCCGTCCAAACATGTGCTGGTCTCGGGGAAAGACAGTGTTGTCATGGAAAACCCACACGTGGATAACGAAGAAGGAACTAATTAGAAAGTGCTCTGCAAATATTAAATTATAAGCAGAGAAGCCAAATCAGGAATTCTCTAACGACATGTGAACAGAGAATAAAAAATGTTATTAACATTCTAAGAGGGGCAGAAACTTGGAAGAATCATCCTTTAGTGTTAACGGAGCCTGATGAAAACACTGGTTGTAAGGAGGGTCAACGGGTTACTGGGTGGTCTTTGAAATGCGAAAACCTCAAGCAATAATACCAAAGCGTTTTAAAAGAGCATTTAAAATGAATTTTATTGTTTGAATTTTACAAGTAGTCTTTAAAGGCTTCAAACAAGAACTCTGTTGCAAAACTCTAATAAATAGCTTGCCCCAAGTTCCCAAACAAATGAAAGACAAAATAAAAACTCAGGATAAGCAAGACTTCAGAATGCTTGGATGTTAGCAGTATTTCTCATTTACAAAGAGATTATCAGGCAATGTAACAATCTCCTTCATACAAGTCAAAGAGAGAAAGAGACAGACAATTGAGATCTTTACAAAGCACTCCAAAATCTTCCTATTTTCCGTGATGGAAATGTCACCAGGAAAAAAAAAAAAAATCCCTTGAAAAAAATCACAATCATGAATGAAACTGTAGCATAAAAGTCTGGTGGAGGGGGTGGGGGGAGAAGAGAGAAAACCCATCCCATTCCTGTCAGGGTTGGAGGAAGGAGCTGAGATCACTTGGGGCAGGGAGCTTCCACACAGAGGACACTACGTTGCAGAACTTTCCCTAGATCAGAGTTGCCACTGAAGGGACACGGGTGTCAGCTGAGTGACATTTTATGAAGGCAGGGAACAAGGCCACCGGGGGCTCCCTGGGTTCCTCAACACTGGTGGGCCCAGCGTGTCTGTCTGCAGGACTGGGAGCCTTGGCACAATGACCAGAGGCCCCAGAGTGGCTAGAGCGCTAGACAGGACAAAGAGCACATCAAGTCATTTCTGCAGCGGAATCCTTCGGCCACAAAGGGATTCAGCAAATGCTGTGCTTAAATCGCACACTGGGACATGCAGGTTTCAAAGCCCATTCTGTTATCACAGTCGTTGCTCCTAACAAGCAAGCAGGAAACATTTTAACATTCACTTTCCCTAGTTATAAACACTGGTGAAATCTGGCTTTGGAGAGGATTAATTAATATGGTCATTTTGAGGGCGCCAAAGAGCCCAATTTTGCCACATTTTCATCTTTAAACACCTCGAACAAAAACTGTACTTTTGACCAAAATGCAAACGAGTTTTTAGTCTGGAGGAACGTTTGGAGCCAGGAAGCCGTGGAGAGGCGCACTCCAACCTGGTGGGACTCGGTCACACCAGACAAACAGGGGTCCAGCTCCGAGAAGCACACACCTGGGCCCATCTGCCTGGGGAAAGGAAGCAGGGGAGGAGTTACGTCACAATGCGGGACAGGAAGGGGGCGTGGCCCGAGGCACGAGCCGAGCCGGGTCTCTGGTGCACCTGGCGGTAACCCTGACCTGCCCACAGCGGCTAAGATAGGGACAAGGGCACTAGCTCATGCACAGGCCATTCAAGGGAGGCAGGCGTTTTCTTAAAGCACCTTCCTCCCCGGACATTTTAGGAACAGAGGTAAGGAAATCCCCCTCCCTAAACAAACAACTTTTAAAAACTTTATTAGGAGCAATGACATTTGTCAGGATAAGGAGGGAAAGCTTGGGTTACCTGAAATAGAGCTAATGGAAATAGAGGCAGATGGGCCAGGACAGCCTAGGCCCACTTTGTTTTCTTTTTTTTAAATACATAACAGATAAAGATATTGTGCAAAAAAATAAAGACATTCACATTTTAGCAGTTAAACTTTTATTTTACTTTTTAAAATTTTTATTTACTTTTTCGTTTTTCTTTTCTACAAAAGGCAGATAATGATTGTTGATCTGCAATCGTGTTGTGCACTCCCCGAGAGGGGCCGGAGTAGGAGGCCGGGGAGGAGGGGTGGGGAGGCAGAGAATGCTTTCAGTGTCACGGCTAGGGACTGCCAAACCTCACTGGAGAGCACCCCCGTGCCCCCCGCTCCTGTCCCCTCAGCCTGCCCTAGCTCATGTCTATGGTGTTGAAGACCCATTCGGTGAACTTCTTGAGCTTGTCTGAGGCGTTCTGGGACTCCTCCTGCAGCCTCAGGTTGTCCTCCCGCAGGTGCTGGACCTCCGCCTGGAGGTGGGCTTTGTCTTCTTTTTCCTGGAAGGGAGGGGAGAGGAGAGGAGAGAAGGGCTGGGAGGGGTGGCCAGGGATCTGTCTGTACCCTTCACCCACTTCTGTTCTTTATCCTAAACATCTGCTAACAACGTGTGAACGTGGCCTGGTACTAGACTCGCTCAAACCGGGGGACAGGTCTTCTGGAGACTCCCCACGGTTGGTTTCGGAAAGCCAACACATTCATGGGTCCTTGAGCATCTTCAAGAAGGGCCGTCTTAACTTTTGGACTATTGTTTTGGTGGCTGTTGGCTTAACACAGTGAAAGCCACTCGAGCAACAACAAAACAATTCTTCCTGGTGTGAAAACCCGGATTAACAATGAAGACGTGTGGGTCTGGGCTACTGACCCCTGAGACGAGGAGTGGGGAGGCCGAGAGAGGGCTCGGTGAGGCTGGCGGGGGTTCGGGGGCTTTCACAATTGTTCTGCACGTGTGACAACGAAGGCCCTTCTTGCGCAGTGTGAGTCAATGGGAACCGGGCTCCAGGTGGCCCGTGGAACACGTGTCCCGAGGGAACAGGGACAGACGGTCCACGTGGTCAGTCCACGGACACTACTCAAGAAGGGCATTTGTTCAAGCACAATTTGCACGGACCAGGCACTCTGAGAATGTGTTTACCTTCTTCAAGTCTTCCCGGAGCATCTTCAGCATCCCTTCCAGCTGGTCCACTTTGGACGCCAGAGTGGGAGAGGAATCCTTACTGCTGGGGGCAAGAGACAAAAGACGGGTGTCAGGAGAAACCTCTGTGGCTGGGTTTGTTTGGCCCTTTTTTAGTGAGGCCGCTGTATTTTTTTTTTTTTTTTTATGTCAAATTAGTACGGTGACCCAATGTGCGTTTTCACTTTAAAAAGGAAAATGGTAATCTTAACAAGAGGTAACACAAGGGTGAATGCAGCCAATCAATAGCTTCCTTTGTTACAGACGCTGTCACTTCATGACAAGAGAATACAAGAATACGGGACAGAAAGTGAGAACGGTCTCTGGCAGCAGGAGAGGCACTTTCTGGCAGACACAGCCGTCAAGCAGTACGGTGCTCCCTGCTCCCTCCAGCGGCTTTGAGGAGAGGAGAGCCGCTCCTCTGGGTGCAGAGGGGCTGATGTCAGCTCTGCCTCGGGGCAACCAGGATAGCTAGGTCTCTGGTTCCCCGTAAAACGGTCTGTGGTTACTCATCCGGCTGCAGCTAAGGTATCGTGCTCTTGTCTTGAAAGCTTGTCTAACTAAATATCTTAAAATAGTTAAAAAATAAGACCACAGGTTTCAAAAGCTTGTCAGTCCAACCTTAATGTCTCCTTGGCTATTGTGATGAGTAAACAAGGCCTGCAATTTTCTTTCTCCCAATTTACCTAAGTGCTATAGCAATGCCAGGCCAGTGGGGCACCAAACTGGTGCTAGAGGATGAGACAGCCGGGCAAGGGCTGAAGACCCTTGTCAACTGCTCTTCGTCCAACTCCTATCTACCTGAATTCAAGCTGTGGAAAGTTCCCGTGAGTTCCAGCCAGATACGCCACCTCAGAGTCACACGACCAAGAATCTAGAGCCTTCCGCTGGGATTATACCCACTCTGCTACCACTTCGCAGAGATCAAAAGGGAAGGTACAGACAGACCCAAGTTTTGGAATCAAGAAAAGGCAGTCTCGAACTGTGTTGATGTCTTCGGCTAATTCTAGACCTAATTCTAGATCTACAAGCCCAAAAGGCAAAACTCACAGCGCAACAAATGAAACAATAAGAATCTGCAAACTTTTAAGATGGGGGACGACCAACTCAGACCCTTAGCAGCCTATCTTGACTTGCGAAGGTTTGCAAAGTGAATTCTGTGTCTGTGTACGCCTTGAGTTTTAAGAACACATTTAACTTCATTTACTTGTTCACTGAACAAAAAGAAAAGTGCCAACCATCACCCTCATCTTATGATTCCACAAAGATTTAAGAACTAGTTGGCTCAATAATCCTTAGGAAGATGGACTTGCTCACTCAGACTTCTCCCTGTTGGAGAAGGCCCCACCCTCGGTGGGTTTTTTCCTTAAAGTTCTCAACGGCCAAGCTAACTGCCGCTCTCCCACCAGAGACCCCTCCATGATAGGAGTGAACGCGGCCTCCATTATACTTCTGACCAACAACACATTCCTCCTCTTCTGTCTTCTGAAGGGCATTTCCTTGCTCCGAGGAGTCTTCAGGAACAGGTCCCACAGGCTGTCTGGATAACCTATCCCGACCTCACTTTTCCTATTGTCTGTTTCTGACCAAGTTTTAGAGATACCTGGATTCTTAAGTGCCCTCAAAAGGTTTTAAAGGGAGATTTCAAATTGATGAAATTATTCTGTGTCAAGGAGCGCCTAATGCGTGTACCATGGCAGCCCATGGGCTGCTTTAATATCCATAATATGACACCTATATATCTAACATCCTCACCGCTTGAAACAGAGGGAAAATAGAAGTCTGCCTCTACACAGTTAAAACCGAAGTCAAAATCCCAGCTCCTAACTCTTAAGAAAACCCTCAAGGCCTCAGTCATTGCTTGCCTTTCATTCTGTATCTGATCTCTCTTACCCACCCTGGTGACCCAGACCTAATGTAGCTCTGAAGCTGCCCCCTGGGACCTGCAAAGATAGCGCCATGTTCCCGAGCACGACCAACTGAGAGCAGAGGGACAGATTCCAAAACCAGGCTCAAGGCTACAAGGCAAGTGATCTTTCTTACCTTACCTGATAAGCCCCGAGGGCATACGTGTATCACAATGTCAAATAATGATGACTATTCATGATTCTAAGTCACCAAGAACAGTTTAATCGTGTTTACGGTACTTAGTTACAAAGCGTTCTAAAATGTGACGAGCCTGGCCCTGGGCTGCTGGGCTTTGAGCAGCCAATCCACGTGGCCTCCGTCTCCTCTTCCCCACACTTGCTGTCACTAGAGGAGGCGACACACGGTGCAGGGCGGTGGCCTCACCACTGGGTGACCGACCTGCTGTAAGACTTCATCTGGGCCAGCGCCTGCTCCTCCAGCTGGTCACTGTTGGACGCGGCACTCAAGGGGCGGTGGTTTTCATCAGCAGCAGCAAAGAAGGAGGCTCTCTGGACTGGAAGGGAGAGAAGAAGCCATTCAGGATGTTGGAGCCACATCCTGGGTCCTATCTCTCAAACGTCAACAGCTGGCCTACACCGAGGGTCACATCTGAACAGTGTGCGTGGAGGCCTCCGAAACCTAGCTCCTGACCCGTGTAGGAAAAAATTACTGATGAAGCAGTAAGAGGACAGTAGCGTTGTCAGTTCTCTTTGAAAAATACTTGTGAATCGATTTGTAGTCCTCCTTTCATTACTCATCACAGTAGCATTCTATGAAATGTTTCCCTGGAAATGGGCATTGTGCCAAATTTCCAGACCGAGGCTTTCCGCCGGGTGAGGATATAAAATGCACTTCTAGAAATGTTTTCCACAAGATAGCTGGCTATCTCCGTTGGCTTCAGCCAAAGTCCAACCGTACGTATTCCAAAATATACCAAACCAAAAACGAGCCAAGAAAACGAAATCAAAGTTTGAAAAACCTCTCGTTAAAAACTCAAAACTGCTTCCATCTTAGATAAAAGAGTGACCAACAAATCGAAAGTTAAAATCAAGGCAGTACTGGGGAAGTACCATCAGCTAACATGGGGACGGATGCCCTGTGGACTCCGCCATGGTGGCCGGACTTCTGAATTCTGTGGCCTAATCCATTTCTCCTGAAAACTCTAGCTTGACTGAATAGCTACATTCAATTCTTCAAGCAAGAGCAAGACAAGCCCCAAACCATTCATCTGCTATCACCGTTTTTTAAAGAGTATTTCCAGAGAGTTTACGTTGATGAACATAGAGTGAAGTCAGTCTATTCAAAACAGGTATTTGACAATTTTTGTCCACATACACAGCATTACATTTAGTCACGGGAAATGTGCTACCAGAGTCCGGAGAGGTGAACAAGGAGCACAAAGGGAGTGTCCCTGACATTTGTCGAGACTGGGGCCGGCCAAGTGGACCAAGCATCCTAACAGATCCAACCACGCACTTTGCAATGATGTCTTTATGATGCGGTAAAAGACTCTCTCGGACGTGTGATCTCTTCAGTCAAGTGACAGCTGGGATTCCCCCCACACCCTGCCCTCCCCACGCATGGGCAGGTGAGGCACAATGCTGTGAACTCCTCTGTGGAGGAGAGGGCAGGCTCCACCTGTTTAAATCACGCAACGTGTGCCCCTACCGAGTACCCGGTAACTGTGGGTTCAACTGTTTCTGGCTGTGCCGGTCAAGTCCATGTGCTGTCGGGGTGTTGGAGGAAACCGGGCGGACAGGGACGGACCGGAGCCTCGCACCGCCCAAACCCCAGCGTGGCCCTGCCGGTCCTGTGCTGTCCTGTTTGCAGCAGACTCACCCTCATAGGCCTTCGCAGCGTCCACCAGGTTGGACCAATCCAAATCCGCAGCAGCATCGGGCAGGGGCATCAGGCCAGGGTCGGGCATGGGTGGCCTTCGAGTCTCCTGGACGTCAGTGAGGGAGCTGTCCGAGGCTGAGAACTCTCCTACAGGAAGAGAGTAGAAGACAGATCAGATACTTCTCATGGCCACAGGAGAACCGCTCAGGGTCTTACCCAGTTCCTGTTACCACAGCAGATTTCTAACTCAGTTGTTGTCTGGAATCTGTTTCTAATCCAGCAGGCCACGAGGGGCTGTCCTAATGCTGATGTGAACTAGGAACTGGCTTCTTCCAGTCTTAACTCATTTTTCGATAACCTCCCTCCATCTCATTTCTAGTAGCGTGAGACACAGAAAAGTTAGTTTTGCACCCAGGCAACATGTCTGCTTTTGTGGGAAGCTGTCTGTCTACAGTGGGGCCCAGGGTGGCTCCAGTGTCTTGCTTTTTTTCAGTCAAGGATTCAGGCTAGGATGCTGAGGTGTGGTTTGACAGACAACTGGGGTTTGAAGCCAGACCAGGAAGCTTGTTGGTATCTGTTCCAGGGGATAGTAGGGTCGTTCTCACTGGACTGGGACCCGGACTCTGACCCACCTGCCTGTGGACCCCCTGCACCCCTGGGGCAGGAGAGACAGACTTCTCCCCAGACCCCGCTGGCCCTGTACCCTGGGGATGTGTCTGCAGGGTGGTGTGAGCACCGAATCAGATGATGTGAGGGTGCTCGATTATCCAGATGGGAGTTCCTACAAGAAGGGGATGTTAGGATTGGTGCTGGCCTTCTTCCCCTTCCCAAGGGCACAAGGAGCTACTCTTGGGACTGGTTTGGGATCACAGCAGTCCCACAGCCTGAGCTGCCTCTGAGGGGACCATTTTAAAAATACAGATAGGAAGCCATCATAAGGACAGACCTCTGCCTGGCCTGGGGCGGAGAGTGCGCCACCAGTAGGCTGCTAGTGCTCAAGTTCATAGGGCGGAGAACAGAGGGGGAGGGCTGCTGGGCTCATGACGTGTAAATGCTCTCAACAGGGCACAGTGTGACTGCAACACTAAAATCCATGCCAACGTGAGCTAAAAGCTCAGCTGAAATCACTAAGTGGCTCCAGAAATACCTGTTTACAAGGAGTTAAAAAGTTTCACCAATTATGATAGCCTGGTAAACCAGAGTATATTTAGTGCCTGTTTTCCCTTTCAAATTACATAAAGAACTGCTCTGAACTGCAGCTGCCAGTTATTAATGTGCTTAAAATTAGCAAAATTATGAGTAAATGGAAATCAACAAATACTGCCAGATATTAAACGCTTTGCTCTGTTTAAACCTGCTCCCACCAAGGGTAAGTGGGTGGAACAATTTTGCGTGTCACTCACAACCCCTCTGCCCTTTTCTCTCTGGTGCCCAAATTTCCATATGTGAAAAAGAAGTTGCTGCTTCCGCGTTGCCCAAACACATTTCAGTGACAGTCACTGAAACAAGGGCTGAGGGATCAGCCCAACAAGGCTTGCTCCATTTAGGACAGGGGGGCACATTGGGCTGCTGGCTGACTTTCAGGAAAGTGAGAAGGCATGGCTTCCTTGGCTGGACAATGACTGTGGGTGTGATTTTCAGGTCGCTTAGAATGTAAGCCTCTAGAAGACAGGGTCTCCTTTGAGACGACCCACACAGACACGCCTTCACAAAGGGTTTGTCACAGGAGCAACGGAATTCAGGGAAGAGGAACCCCAATGCGGAGGCACAAGGGGAGAAAAGGGTAGGGCCTATCTGGGCACCACCAGGAAGTTTTTTTTTTTTTTCCTTCTAGAGTCTAGATGGTAAAAAGTGGTCATTTTGTGTGTCAACTGGTTCATGGGAGGGTGACCTCGTGGAGAAAAGAGAAGCCAGATAGGGGAGAGGAAGCAGCTGGAATGATCCCTGAGTGATGTCTGCCATTGGCGAGAAGGGGACTGTAGAGGGGAGCAGGGAGAAAGCAAACGAGGCAAGCAGGAGGGTCAAAGAAAACACTGCTCCAAAGAAGTAGCAAAGAAAGGAAGAGAAAGGTGAGTACAAATGGAGGCAGAATGTGAAATAAGGGCAGACAGGCATAATAAACAAGCAGGACCAGAGGTTCTATAATAGGCATCTGCTGGGCTGGGTCACAGTGGGGAGGGTGGGTGCAGAACCCTGGAATATAGGTGGATAGAGAGAGGAGAAAGGAAAAGAACAAATTTAAACCCATAGTCCCAGAATATGGCCTTCAATAAAATTGGGATCTAGTTAGGTCACAGAGCAAACAAGGTATTTATGAACCAAAGGCAAGAACATGGAGGTGCCTGGCATCAATACTATGCCTTTCCCTAAGCTAGTACTTGCCTGCTCACCAAATGAATGAACTGACAATGACTGGTGGACACTACAGGCAATACCCTCACAATCAAGGAAAGATAGAACAATGGGAAGTCTGGGTTCATATGGTAGCTGGAGGGAGCCAGTGGATACAAGTCTCTAAAAAATAATTTAATGTTAGCCAAACCTGCCCAATCATAGTAAGCAGCTGGGAAGTTTGGTAAAAATATAATGCCCAAACTATACCTGTGTATTAAAATTGAACTTCAGCAGGTCTTGGGTAAGGTCTGGAAATCTTACCAAGCATGCCAGGAGGAGGTTTTTAGATGCATCTGGAGTCTCAGTTTTTATGGCTGCCGCCCAGGGGATGCCCCTTGCTCACCTGGCTCTGGTGGCTGCAAGGGTGGGGGATGGGGGGGGAGGGCTGTGTTCCTGGGTCCTATGGGATTTAAACAATTGGAGGGACAGTTCTTGACAGGCTACCACCAGCAGGGCACTGCACAGAGAGCAGACCAAAACAACTGCTAGTCTTCCTGTGACAGAGGCTTATTTGCTTGTTCTGGAGCTTTGGCCTAGGGGCAGGCTTCAGGTTTGGCACACAGCTAGGGGCCCACAGAGGTGCTCACAGGGCACGGAGGCCAGTGGATGCGATCTTTGTGCTTGCCCTCTGCTTTCCTCCGGCCTGCCGTTCTCAGAAATTAACTTATACACTCATCTAGTGTGCTGATTTTTATGACTGGCCATCCAAGGTGACACTATGAAATCGCCTGGCTCTGGCGGCCGGTGGGGCTTACACTTGTAGTCCCACAGGACAGTTTAGATTTGCATACTTGCTGCCAGAGTGTCTGGTTTACAATCAGTCTAAGTCTAGCTGCTGAGATCCTTCCCTTTGGGGACACTGGTCTTGGCACACCCCCAACTACTGAGATCCATTAAAAATAAAATAGGCCCTTTGGACAATCACAAAGGTTTGAGAGACAAGAAAGAGCTAGGGCAGGGTTGAACAGCAAGGTTCATCTCCCACATGAGGCCACTCCTTTAAGACTGGGAGAGGCAGCTGTCTTATCTAATACATAGACCAACACAAGGAGTCCAGACAAAGGAGGAAACAGGAATACGTAACAAACAAAAGAACATGATAAAATCATAGGAAAAGTCCTTAATGAAATGGACCTAAGTAACCTGCCTGACAAAGAGTTCAAGGTAACAGTCATAAAGATGCTCACTGAACTTGGGAGAAGAATAGATGCACACAGTGATAACTTCAACAAAAAGAAAATACAAGAAAATATTAAATAGAAGTCACAGAGCTTCTGGATACAATAATTGAACTGAAAATTATACTAAAGAGGTTCAACAGCAGATTAGATGAAGCAGAAGAAAGGATCAGTGGATTCGAAGACAAGGCAATGGAACTCACCCAATCAGAGCAGCAAAAAGGAAAAAGAATGAAAAAGAGTGAAAATAGCTTAAGGGACCTATAGGGCAACATCACACAGACCAACATTTGCATTATAGGGATCCAAGGAGGAGAAGAGAGAGAAAGGGGCTGAAACTACCCTAACCTGGGGAAGGAAACATCCATCCAGATCCAGGAAGATCAGAGAGTTCCAGATAAGATGAACGTAAAGGGACCTACACCAAGACACATTACAATTAAAATCTCCAAAATTAGACAAGGAGAGTATCTTAAAAGCAGCAAGAGGAAAACAACTTGTTATGTACAAGTGAATCCCCGTTAAGACTTCAGCAGAAGCTTTTCCAGGCCAGAAGGGAGTGGCATGATGTACTCAAAATGCTGAAAGGAAAAAATGCCAACCAAGAATCTTCTACCCAACTAAGTTGTCCTTCAGAATTGAAGATGCGATAAAGAGCTTTCCCGACAAACAAAAACTAAGTTCAACACAACTAGACTGGCCTTACAAGAAACATTTAAGGGACTTCTTTAAGCTGAAAAAAAAAAGAGTGCTAATTAGTACAAGAAAACATTCAGGTATAAATCTTACTGGAAAAGGTAAACATATAGGAAAACATACTAAACATATTAGTAAAATAATTACTTATAAGCCTAGTATGAAGGTTAAAAAACAAAATAGAAGTAACTATTTTACTGTTGGCCCTTCAACAACACAGGTTTGAACCACATGGTTCTATGTGGACTTTTTTCTATAAATATTTTGGAAAAATTTTTTGAGATTTGCAACCGTTTGAAAAACTTGCAGACAAACCACGTAGCTTAGAAATATCAAAAAAAGTAAGGATGTCATGAATGCATAAAATATATATGTCTATTATAAAAGTTAAAATTCATTAAAACTTCATACAGTACATGGCACCACTCACAGATAAGAGAAATATGAACAAAGATGTGGTATTAAATCATAATTGCACAAAATTAACTAGAGTACATACTGCATCCTACTGCAGTGATTTTGTAGCTACTTCCTGTTGCTATCGCAGGGAGGCCTGGTGTGGAACGTATATCCACTCCAAATGCAAGTGAGGCTAATCACCTCCGCATGAGCAGTTCTTCTCACCGGTAAACTGGGTATCACAGTAAAAAGTGATCTCCGTTCTCATATACTTTTCATTGTGTTTAGTGCAATACCATGAACCCTGAATAACACCATGGGACCCATTCGAAGTGCTACTAGCGATGCTCAAAGTTTTCCCCCAAAGCAGAAAGACACGAAATTACACAAAAAAAGTTTAATTGCTTGATATGTATCATAGATTGAGGTCTGCTCCTGTAGCCGCCTGCCATTTTGAGCTAAATGAATCTTGCCTAAGGACCACTGTGAAAAAAGAAGAGGAGATTCATGAAGCCGATGCTGCAGCTGTGCCAGTAAGCACGAAAGCCTCGTACTTTTTGTGAAATATCTTTTTATCTCATATTCAAAATGCAGCTCTTATGTGGGTGCAGGACTGCTGATAAGAAAGGCATGCCTGCAGACACTAATAGGATTCACGAAAAACACAAAGTCATCACGTGACAATGCAAAGCAAAAGGAAGGTGAAAGATTTGAAGCTGTAGAATTTAATGCCAGCAAAGGATGGTTTGATAATTTTAGAAAGAGGCTTGGTTTTACAAATGCTCAAGATAACCAGAGGAGCAGTTCCACCAACCAAGATGCAGCAGACAAGTTCCCAGAGGCCATTTAGAAAATCACTGAGGAGAAAGGATATCTGCCTGAATGGGATTTAATGCAGACAAAATGCTCTATTCTGGCGTAAAATGCTATAAGAGACACTTATTATTTACTCCATATGAAGACAAGTATGCAGCAGGAAGGGATAGGCTAACTCTACTATTTTGTGCAAGTGCAGTTCAGGTTAGGATCAGGACTGCCCTTATCTATAAACTCACTCACCTCTGAGCCCTGAAGGGAAGTAATACCAGCTTCCAGTCGTCTGGTTGTACCAGAAGGCCTGGACAATGAGGACCGTTTTTCTGGACTGGTTCCATTGATGCTTTGTCCATGAAGTCAGGAAGTACCTTGCCATTAAGGAACTGCCTTTCAAAGTTCTTTGATATTGGACAATGGCCCTGGCCACCCAGAACCCCACGAGTTCAATACCAAAGGGTTGGTTTACTTGCCCCCAAACACGACATCTCTAATTCAGCCTCCAGATCATGGAGTCATAAGAACCTTTAAGACTGATTACACAGTACTCTATGAAAAGGACTGTCAACACTATGGAAGAGAACCGTGATAGAGAAAACACCAGGAAAGTCATGAAATCGTCATTAGAGAGGAAGCTGTGAAAACCACCAAGCCCAAAATAATAAACTCCTGCTCAAGAAAACGGTCCAGATGTTGTGCAGGACTTCACAGGATTGATGACAGAACCGACCAAGGAAATCATGAAGGAGCCTATGGACATGGGAAAAAAAGGCAGGAGGTGAAGGGTTTCAACATGTAGATCTTGGGGAAAGCCAAGAGCTAACAGACACCACACCAGAGGAATTAACAGAAGATGACTTGATGGAGAGGAGTATTTCCAAACCAGTGCCAGATGATGAGGAATGAGATGTAGAAGAAGCAGTGCCAGAAAACAAATTGTCACAGAAGAGTTCGGGTTATGCAGAACTGCTTTTGACTTCTTTTACAACAAGAACCTATGACGTGGACACTGGAAGGAAAGCTGGTGGAGGGTCATTATTGTATAGAAACATTCAGAGAAATGAAAAAGCAAAAAAGTCAGAAATTACAGTGTATTTCCATAGAGTTACACGGGACGTGTCTGCCTCTCCCACTTCTGTTGCCACCTCTGCCGGCCCTGAGACGGCATGGCTAACCCCTCGTCTTTCTCCCTCTCCTCGGCCTACTCAGTGTGAAGATGGGGTGAAGACCTTTACGATCCACTTCCGCTTCATGAATAGTAAGTAATCATCAGGCCATACAACTAATAAACTTACCTATTGTGTATGTAAGTGTTTTCATGTGAAAATCTAGTAACTGTACAGCAAGAACTGTAGGAGGTACCTGTGTGTCATCATCGTCATGGTTGAAATAGTCATCGTGCAATGTGCCAGTCTTGTATGGGAGTGAACAGCTTGTCCTTACATAGGCATAAGGTGAGTGATATTTAATATAAAAGTAATAACGTTTTAGTTTTCTTCCTGTTTTGTATTTTGCTTTCAAAGAATTACATTACCATAAAGTATTCCTCTCACGTAATTGGGAGAAAACTGCGTATCAGTCTATTGGAGGTTAAGTGTTTTTTTTTTTTTTTTTAACGTAACCATGTTTCTAAAACTGTGCTATACATATGACTAATACTTTATGCCATAAAACTTTTATAGCAATTCATTAGTGTATATGCTAGGCTATCGTATCAATTCCACTAGGCTACCATAGAGCAATCATATTGCTGCTGCTTCATCATCAGTGCAGAAATATTATCCTTGTAAATAAATATGCATTCCTTTTCACTTTTGATGTCCAGTGTTAATAATACGTGTGACATCTACAGTGTTTTGTATCATATGAGACAAAGTTGGTGTAGGTACTGACCAATGATTAATCATGTAAGCTGAAAAGGTGGACTTACAGTACAGTACTGTAAATGTACCTTCTCTTATAATTTTCAGTATTTTCTTTAGTTTTATTGTAAGAATACAGTATACAATACACACAAAATATTTGCAAATGACTATGTTATTGGTAAGGTATCCAGTCAACAGTAGGCTATTAATAGTTATATTTTGGGGAAGTGAACAGTTATACACAGGTTTTTTACTATACAGGGGGTTGACACCTCATACCCCCTTGTTGCTTAAGGGTCAACTGTAACTAGTTAAGGGATAAACAAGATAAAAAAGGTGTAAACTGTGACACCAAAAACATAAATTGTTGGGGGGGGGGTTGAAAAATGTAGAACTTTAGAATACTTTTAAACGTAAGTTGTTATGAACCAAAAGTAAAGTGTTATAAGTTGTTATATGAAAACCTCATGGTAACCACAAAGCAAAAACCTACGATAGATAAGCAAAATATAAAGGGAAAAGAATTGTAGCACACCACTACAGAAAGTCATTAAACCACAAAGGAAGAGAGCTGAAGAGAGGAACACAGAGGAACTACAAAACAGTAAAAAGTGTATTAGCTATCAATAATTACTTTAAATGTAAATGGACCATATTCTCCAATTAGAAGACACAGGGTGACTGTATAAAAAAAACCCACAACCCCTCTATATACTTCTGTATACGTCTATATACTTCTTACTTCAGAAATAAGGACTCACACAGACTGAAAGTTAAGGAATGACAGCAGATATTCCACGCAAATGGAAACCAAAAGAAAGCTGGTGTAGTTATCCTGCTATCAGACAAAAAAGACTTTAAAACAAAGACACATAAGGATAAAGGGGCCAAATCCAATAAGAGGATATAACATTTGTATATATTTATGCACCTAACATAGGAGTACCTAAATATATGAAACAAATATAAACAGACCTAAAATGAGAAACAGCAATTCAATAATAATAGGGGATATTTGCTAACCCACTTTCATGAATGGATAGATCATCTAGACAAAGTCAATTAGGAAATATCAGCCTTAAATGACACACTAGGCCAGATGGACTTAACAGCTCTATATAGAACACTCCATACAAAAGCAGAAGAATGTACCTCTTTTCGATCACACACAGAACATTCTCCAGAATGGATCATATGTTAGGTCACTGGTCTTAATAAACTTTAGGTGACTGAAATTAAATCAAACATTGTTTCCCACTATAATGGTATGACACTAGAAATCAATTATGAGAAAAAGGAAAATTCACAAATACATGGAGACTAAATAACATGGTACTAAACAACCAATGGGTCAAAGAAGACATCACAAGAGATATCAAGAAATACTTTCAAAAGAATGAAAATGGAAATACAACATACCAAAGCTTATGGGATACAGCAAAAGCAGTTCTAAGAAGCAAGTTCATAGTGACAAATGCCTGCCTCAGGAAACATCTCAAATCAACAACCTGACTTTACAACTGAAGGCACTAGGCCCAAAGTTAGTAGAAGGAAGGCAGTAGCAGATCAGAGTTGAAATGTATGAAATAGAAACTAAAAAAACCCCAAAGAAACAAAATATAAAATTAACAAACCTTTAACTAGACTCACCAAGAAAAAAGAGAAGACTCAAAATCAGAAATGAAAGAAAAGACATTACAACTGATACCAGAGAAATACAGACGATCTTAAAGAGACTACTACAAACAATTGTACACCAGCATATTGCACAACCAAGACAAAATGCATAATCCCCATAAACACACAACCTACCAAGACTGAATCATGAAGATTATGAGACTAAGTGCTGCCTGCTATGCTAAGAAGGCATGAAGACTGAACCATGAAGAAACAGAAAATCTGAAGAAACAGACCCATTATACTAGTAAAGAGATGGTTGGGAGGTTTATGTCTACTGATTAAACCAAAAACCCAGGAACAGAGTACTTTATTGGTGAATTCTACCAAACATTCAAAGAAGAATTAATCCTTCTAAAGCGCTTCCAAAAAAAGAAGAAGAAGAAAAAGGAACACTTCCAAATTCATTTTAAGAGGCTAGCATTACCCAGATACCACAATTAGACAGGGACACTAAGAAAAAAAATCACAGGTCAATGTCTCTGATGAACATGGATGCAAAATTAGCAGACCGAATTCAGTGATACATTAAAAGGACCATATACTATGCTCTAGGGGGATTTATCTCAGGGATGTTAAGGATGGTTCAACATCCACAAATCAATCAATGCGATATAAAACATTGACAAAATGAAGGATAAAAATCATATAATCATCTCAATAGGTGCAGAAAAAGCATCTGACAAAAATCAACATCCACTTACGATAAAAACTCTCAAAATATGGGTATAGAGGGGATGTACTTTAACATAATAAAGGCCATATATGACAAGTCCATAGCTGACATCGCACTCAATGGTGAAAAGCTGAAAGCTTTCCCTCTAAGGTCAGGAATGAGACAAGGATGCACACTCTTATCATTCTGATTCTATAAAGTATTAGAAGTCCTAGCCAGAGCATTAAACAGGAAATAAAAGACCTCCAAATATGAAGTAAAATTTACTATTTGCAGATGGCATATTATATTAGAGAACCCGAAAGACTCTGCCAAGAAACTCTTAAGAATTAATAAAGGAATTCAGTAAAGTTGCAAGATACCAAATCAATTCACAAAAATCTGTTGCATTTCTATATACTAATAACAATATATCAGAAAGAACGATTAAGAAAACAATCGTATCAGAAGGAATGAAATACCCAGGAATAACTTTAACCAAGGAGGTAAAAGACCTGTACACTCTAAACCATCAGACATCGATGAAAGAAACTGAAGACACAAATAAACGGAAGGTATTCCATGCTCATAATATTGTTAAAATGTCCATACTACCCAAAGCAATCTACAGAGTCAATGTGCAATTCCTATCAAAATTTTAATGGCATTTTTCACAGAAGGAGAACGAGCAATCTCAAAATTGTATGTAATTACAAAAGACTCTGAACAGCCAAAGCAATCTTGGAAAAAACAAAGCAGGAGGCATCACGATCCCTGATTTCAAACTACACTACAAAGCTACAGAAATCAAAAGAGTATGGTATTGGCATAAAAACAGCTACATCAATGGAACAGAGAGCCCAGAAATAAACATATGCATACACGGTCAATTAGTTTATGACAAAGGGGCCAAGAATATCCAATAGGGAAAAGATGGTCTTTAATAAACGGTGCTGGGAAAACTGGACAGCCACATGCAAAAGAAACCAGAGCACTCACTATCTTAAACCAACATAAAAAAGTTAACTCATTATGGATTAAAAACTTGATTGTAAGACCTGAAGCCATAAAACTTCCAGAATGTTTTCTTCAGTAAGCTCCCTGACATCAGTTTTGACGATGACTTTTTGGATTTGACACCAAAAGCGAAAATAAACAAGTGGAATACCTACAAACTAAAAAGCTTCTGCACAGCAAAGAAAACCATTAACAAAATGAAAAGGCAACCTATGGAATGAGAGAAAATATTTGTAAATCATATATGATAAGGGGGTAATATCCACAATGTATAAAGAACTCTTACAACTCAAGAGCCAAAAGACAATCTGATTAAAAAATGGGCAGAGAATATGAATAGACATTTTTCCAAAGAAGACCTATCGACGGCCAACAGGTAAATGAAGAGATGCTCAACATCATTAATCATTAGGGAGATGTAAATCACAACCAAAATGAGGTATCACTTCACACCTGTTAGAATGTCTATTATCAAAAAGGGAAGATACAAGTATTGGCAAGGGTGTAGAGAAAAAGGAATCCTAGTGCACTGCTGGTGGGAATGTAAATTGGTGCTGTCACTATGGAAAACAGTATGGAGGTTTCCTCAAAACAGAGCTACCCTATGATCCAACTATCCAACTATTCCTATGATCTGGAAATTCCACTCTGGGTATTCACCGGAAGAAAATGACAACTCTAACTTGAAAAAAATGTATTGTACCCCCATGCTCACTGCAGCATTATCTATAATAGCTAAGATGGAAACAGTAGCTATAATGGACACCTAAGTGTCCAATGATGGATGAATGGTACACACACACATACAACAGACTAATACTCAGCCTTAAAAAATGAAATCTTCCCACATGCAACAACATGGATGGGCCTTGAGGGCATTGTGCCGATTGAAATAAATTGGAGAAGGACAAAGAAGTCACGGGGTTTCCTGCAACGTACCACATGGTGACTACAGTTAAAAACTGCGTATTTGAAAGCCGCTAAGAGACTAATGTTAAAAGGTCCCATCAAAAGAAAAAACAACTTTGCAACTATGCATGGTGACAGATCTTAACTAGACTCACTGTGGTGATCATTTCACAATACAAACACTGAATCAACAGGTTGTACACCTGAAACTAATATAATGTTACATGTTGGTTAAACTTCAGTAAAAACCAAAATGAAACAGATAACACTTATGGTCTGGTGAGGCTGACCATCGGTACCTGTGGGCTGGGATTACAGCTGAGAGGCTGAGGGAAGGGTGGCTAGCAGAGAACCTGAGCATGCTAGCCAGACATGCTCCAGCTACGCCTCTCTGAGCAGATGGAGTGGCCCCTCTTTCTGGGGACTCACCTCCCTCAGCAGGGCTGCTCGGCGGCGGCAGAAAAACCAACTTACCATGCAACGACTTCATTCCCAAGGTGTAAGAAGGCCTCCGCAACGGAAGAGACTTGGGAAGAGAAGGGTACGTGCTACTGAAGAGGACGTCATTGGGCAGGGCTTGGTCCAGAAGTGAAGGCCTTGAGGTGAAAAAGTGCTCCCTCTGCCCGCTGTAAATGCTCTCGTCTGACAGCGTCCGGTGCAAAGCCCGCCTTGAGGTGGGGGTGGTAGGAAAAGGAGACTGAGGAGAGGAGAGCGCATGGAACTGAAAAACAGTGTCGAGACAACAAGAAGTAAATTTCTTGGGTCACACACCCAAGTCTCGGATTGGGGACGGGTGGGCTGACGAAATCACCGCTCTTAGACACCACCTCCCCCTTCAGATCCTAGAGCCCGGCAAGGAAGCCTCCGGCTCCACCATCTCGGTCTACATCCTTCAGAGCCAAGATGGGAGTTCCTGGCCATCCTGTCCTCAAGGCCCAGCACTCGGCCTATGGCCTACTGGTGCTCAGCACGCAATTCAGGTGTGAGATTAAGCAGATTCATCAGGACTGTGTCACGGTAAGAACAAGATGATGATCAGACACATGTGAGTTTTATTTGAGTCCCGTGCCATTGACTGAATCTGAGCCCAGCATTTCTCAGGATTATTACGAGGAGTAAATGCAAACACTGGACTGGAGTGTTTATCGGTGGTATTAAGTGACATCATGGTCCCCAGGGGAACAGCCACAGTGCCAGGAGGTTGTCCCCAGAAGCTTAGCAGGTGATGCCATATGCGCTGGGCAACAAGAGCACTGGACCATCGTGATCTATTAACTCTAGTAGTAGGTGCCTCTTGATAAACATCAATTACTAATACATTCAATGAGTTTTAAACATTATTTTTTAGGATGGATTTCTATTTATGAAATTAAAATAGGGAAGCCATCTTAAGTGACAAATATTTATACAGGTATATACAAATGGCTGACATTCCACAGAGCTGTTATCTCTTTTGCCTTTGTCACCAGATTTGATTTTACTTGAGATTCTTCTGCAAAAAGTGAACTTCTGAGAATCCCACTCATTGCGAAACAACAGATATATTAACAATGTTTGAATATCTAGCCTGAGAGCCAACAGAGTATTTGGTCTATCAGCAATAAAGCTACATTTATTCCATGGCTCTCAGGCTAGTGTTCACTTTGGCAGGGAGAACAATGTGGAGGACAGGTGAAGACGTGAGTAGGAGGGCTGAGTCATAGCCGGCAGAAAGCCTCTGTGGGACTTTCCGTGACACTCTGAAGAGGCAGAGGGATGATGACACAGCCACGTCTTCTTTCAGGACGCTGAGAATTGAGCACACACTCAGGTTCACTCATGGGCTCCGTGTCTAACAGGCTTCTGTTCAACAAACCAAGGGTTAATCATGTCAAAGCTGCCCAGGAAATGGTGTGCATGACTGCTGCCTAAATGTGAAAAAATTATTAATCCAACACATTGCAAATGAGCCCCAGGAGTAGCCAACTGTGTAGAAAGTGTGCTCACTTCTAAAAACTCACGAGGAGTTAAATGCAAGGTACATCTATGCTTGCCTAGAAAACTAGAAAAACTAGAAAACTAAGCTGCTGTGATAAATTCTGAGTCTTTAAGTACAGGGAACTGGGTATGGAAATGGTGATTTCCCTTTCCACCTCAAAGAGAAGAGTGGGCATCATGAAGGTTAAATGGCTTGCTGATTACAATTTTAAAAACTAAAGCCAGATTCTCTCTTCTGTGTCTGCAAGCTTCTAGGACGTAGGGTTTTGCCAACCACACCAGGCCCCGGGGTCTCTCCATTCAAACACTGGTCCCAATCTTTTTTTTTTTTTTTTTTTTTTAGCACTTCTGGGTTCAGCAAAGGGATTTCCTTTTCCAGTGAGTATCCCCACCCTGATGGTTTCACAGGACGGTTTTCCACCAATTTTAGTTTTAGCCTCTTTTGGGGGAAACATTAACATACTTCAAGGCAGCGAACAGCTCCCTTGAAGGGATCCTTTTGAGCAGCATGCTTTATTAAAAGTTACAACATCCTGCACTCAAATGGGAGGCGGGGTAGGTGATGGAAGGAAGCAATCTGTCTCGACGCTTTCCACCCATTAAAAAGTAGTCTTGTCCCAACACACTGGGATGTCCCCTCACCCCATCCCTCTTCAACTCCAGTCTTGTAGGTATGCACACCTATCCGGTTCCGAGAGCGCCCTCTGCCGGCCTCGCACGGTGCTTGCTGGGTGGCACCCAGTGCTGCCCGCCCTGGGAAGGAACCACAAGGGAGTCAAAGGCTGACTCGGAAGGGATCTGAGAGCCCGTAAGGCTGCGGGGTTTTCAAAGTGCTCCAACAGACCCTATGGGTTTCTCACAGCGTCACTGCCTGGGGAGAGGAGATGTTCAGGTGGGACCCAGGAGCCCGAGACACCCACCCCTCCCATCAGAGAAACTGTGTTCTCAGTTCTACATATTGGGCTTCCACGTATACTTTTATTCAAATTCCTGAGCCTTAAAATCATCTGGGCACCACCGCTCTACTCTGGGCTGGTTTCAAAGCTGAGGAACAAGGCATCTAGCTCCACGTCAGTCTCCTGTTCTCTCACTCTTTCTAGTCCTCCTGGCTGCAGAGAAATGGGTTACCCACACTTGCAATAAGCAAGCAGTGCTTACTGGTGGCAAAGCAGGCCTACTGATTTGTACTGTGTTCACTTGCGGCTGTATACAGCCCTCGGGAAAAATACGGTTATCCCAGCTCTGTCCCCCAGTGAGGTTTCTTAGAATGTTAGAGCTCTGCTATTTTCCTTTCCTTGAGCTCCACAGCAGCTGCTGAGGCCGTGCAGCCACCTCTCTCTGAGCCACAGCCTGCCCGGCAGAGTCTGTCCCGTCCTGCAGCAGACATCATATGCCCGGGAGTGACCCTGTCATTTGATATTAACCAGCGCTCCTAAGTAGCCCTTGCTGTCCAGGAAAGCTGATGTGGTCCGAGTGGGTTCCAAGGATCACACAGCCCAAAGCTGGCTGCTGCTGGGACCCTGACGAGGTGGCTCGGGGCCTTGAGCCAGGCATGGTCTGGAAAACCTCTCAGGAGCACGCTGGCCTTTCTGACACAGCAAAGCCCTGGGCAGTCAGAGAATCTTGGAAGACACATCGAGCCGCTTAGCTAAACTCATCTGAAACCAAACCGAAAAGGAGGACGCCAGAGAGAAAACAGCCTTATTTCCAGCCCTGCTTGCAGCCTTTCCCAGCAACAGAGGAGGACTTTCTCCGCAGAGGGTCTCATGGTGATACAGCCACGGCACAAAGAAAGTACGCTCCTGTTTCAACTAGGAATGTTAAAATAATTCATTTTGGAAATAAAAGCCAAGAAATGGAAGAAAGGGAAAACAGACATTTGCTTTCAATTATTTCTACTGCATAAGTAAATCAAAAGAATAGAGTTTGCCCCTTTCCAAAAAAAAAAAAAAAAAATGTTAGGAGAACTGGAGGAAAGATTCCTTTCAGGGCAAGTTTTATTTTCCTCTAACCTCAAAGGAAAAATCTGAAATAATTTTTATTTTGAAACTGGTACTTAAACGTTTTAATATACCTCTTTGGGTTCTGATGGAAAAAGAAGTTTCAAGCACTATCTTTTGCAAGGTTGCTAAGGAAACCATTTGTACCCTGGGTGATGAGTCAGAAGTCTTAAGTGCTGGCTTATAAAACAGAAATTACAGAAATCAAGAATGGCAAGTCTTTAAAATGATTTATGATGTTAATGTTTATGTTAATAAATCTATTTCTCAGCAGAACTCCAGACTGGCCTCTGGAATACGTTTGATTTCTATAAATGTGGATTTCTAAGTTTAGGAGGCAAATCTGACCTATCTTGAGGAAGACACACACACACAGAGGAATGTACGTGTGCTGCACACACACCAGAGTGGAGACAAAGCCTGGATGGACAAGGCCACGCCGCTCATCCCGCTGGGCATGGCACCCTGCACTCTGATCCCCAGTTCGAGGACAGCAAGTGTTCAGGGAAATATGTAGCTTACATCTTCAATCAATTGTCAGAGTCCCTGAAGTACACTGTCTAGTCACTTTAAACAGACTACCAGTCATTTGGCTAAGAACCTGGAGAACAGAACATGTCAAAGCTTGCTGCCCTGACCTTCCTGGAGGTAGACTCCAGTCTCCTGGGGCTACACCACACACCGCAGACAGAAATGCCTTATGCTCAGAGCCAATTACGTTTGGGCCCCACTCAGCAAACAACCAGCTCCGGGCCCTGGGAGTGTGAGATCGTGCACCTTCAAGAGCCTTGAGTAGGCTTCAGTGGTCCTCTGAGCTGAGGAGAGCAGGACAGAGCTGCCACGTGGGCAGGCAAAGGTTTGGCCACTGACACACAAACATATACCCTGAGCATGTGCTTGGGAAATGATGGGGAAGGAGGCTGGGTTTAGAGAAGGCATTTCTCGACTGTAATTCTGGGAGGGAAGTACAGAGAAGGCTCGGTAAAGTAAAGAGACTCTAGAAAGTTCTGAAGGTGCATGTAGAAGGTATGTGTAGGTAGGTGTAAACCTAGTTTGCTGGGCTGAAGAGGTGGCTTTTGGGGGTGAGGGGGTGAAGAGAGTGAGTGTCCATCAGGCAGTTTATCTGAGCGACGGGCCAGTATGTGGCACACAGCCAGTAGGCTTGCCTGGTGGGTCAGGGGACAAAGGTGAGGCCAAAGTGCAGGCTGCTGTGGGCACACAAGGCAGGACGTGAACTCTGGGCTACTTATCAGGGGAGGGACCCTTCGGACAGAAGGCACTAAAGCCTTTACAGAAAACTCTGACAAGAGAGACAAAGGTGCCTCTGCAGAGCTCTCAGAAGCAATGTCATCTGAGCTAATATTTCATCAGGAGCATGGCTGGTGCACTGAAGAAAGCCTGGTGGCGGGAGAGACAGGTTAATCTAAAGGCAGACCGAGAGGTGTGGCAGCGGGGCAGAACACCCAAGCGTGAGCTCATTTTTGGGAAGGGGGTGATGGCGGGAGGTGGGCTCCACAGAAGAGGAACCAGGAGCCAGCACTTCCAGGAGGATGTCCCTGCGGCGAGCAGCCCCATCCCGTTGGGCCTCTCTTACTGCCATTTACCCCGGGCTCTGTCCTGTACCTTAAAGTTCTTCTGCGATTCGGGAGTTGGGCTTTCCAGGTCGATGAGTTTCTTGAGGTCCTCCTCAATGGTGGACTTGGAGGCCGGCTTGGGGGACGCCCGGAGGTCCCTGGTTGAGGCACGCAGCCTGGTGTGGGCTATCTCGTTGCCGTCGCTCTGGTGACGCCTGGAAAGAAAGGGAAGAGAGGGTAGCAGCCCAGCTGACAAGGTTGAGGGAAGCGGGCGATGGGCCCAGAGGCTGTAAGTCAGTGGGGAAGTACAGGAGAGAAAAGATGAATCTGCTGGGGTACCTGTTTGTGAAAGATACCACCAATCTAAACGCAAAAGAAAAAATTCTGATGACTAAATCACTCTTCTACGGGAAACTGTTAGCTCCACTAAGCCCAAATTAGCAAGACTTATTAATAAAAGACCACAGGCTATGAATCTCAAGTGTAAGTTTTGTACAAATATAAACAACATAATTGAATGAATCGCGTAGGGTTTTGTTTTTCTTCTTTTTTCTTGCTGTACTACTTTGTCAAAAAGTTCTTTATATTCAGGGGTAGTCCCTTTCTAATACTCCCTCCAGTGGCTCCCGGCCCAGTTAAAGATGACATGAGAAGGCTGTGATTAACATAATCAAAGGGATAGTGTCATCTTAGTGCCAAAGGGTCATTTATCTCAAAGTCTGTTCTTCAGACATACTCTCTTCCTACAAGATTGAAGACTCTCAAATCAGTGTTTTGCCACACATTTTATTTAAGGAATGAAGCAGAGAAATAACTGAAGACAGGTTTTACTCAGGAGAAAAGAAAAAAATCTCCCTACCAAACACCAATGCCTTCCTGGACCCCAGCTGGCTTCCTCTCTTGCAGGAAATTGCCCCAACCTTTTCTGTTCTTGGTCATGTTGAAAGCGAACCACTCAGGAAGAGAAGCAAAAGAGTTCTTACTTTCTTGTGTCCATGAATCCCACGGAGTTTATGGTTCCTTCGGGTTTCTTCCAACCAATCAGGTACTTGCTGGTCGCCCCCTGGCGAGGGTAGAAAGTCCTAGGACCAGACGAGGAGGAGGAGGAGGAGGAGGAAGGTAGGAGCTGTGAGGTGGCAGGATGGAGCTCTTCTTTAGGGGAGCTTCTGGCACTGGTGAAGACAACGGGGCTGGGAGAGTGTCGGGAGCCCATGGTGCTGAGGAGAAGCAGGACAGAGACAAAACGACCCTGGTGTGCATGCGTGCATCCCGGGGTCAGCACAGCGGCCGTCGAAGTGTCGTCCAGGACAGGAGTGATGGCCAGGTTAAAGAACAATGAGTATTTCATAAAACAGTAATGGGGATGGGCTGGCTAGCCAAAACAGTCTTGTTTTCTCGCTATAATTTAAATGTCTGCTGTGAAAATGAAACACGGTCACCGGGGCTGAGTCTGCACTTTGAGGTTAAAAAGCGAAAATAGTTAAGACTGTCAGGGATGCTCTGAAACATGCTAACAACTGAGCTTTGCTACGGTGAAGCCTGGAAGAGGCAAGTAACAGGCGAACTGGCAATAACAGGTGTAGCAGTCTTGGTGGCTGTCTGCCTTGCCTTCCTCAGAACCAGGGCTCCTGGTGATGCTCCCCAGGTCCAGGCTGAGGAAGGGACACGACACTGGATCAGGCATACAGTTCTCCACACATCCACATCCACGGCCAAAGGGGCACACTGAGGTCTCCTTCCCCATAGCATCTGGCATTAAGACTGATTCTCTAGAAAGCTGTTCAATGGAATGGAAACGGATCACTATCCTACACCATATGCAAAAATCAACTCAAAGTGGACTAAAGACTTGAATATTAAGATCTGAAACCATAAAACTCCTAGAGGAAACCACACGGGATAAGCTCCTTGACATCGACCTTGGCAATGATGTTTATGGATTTGACACCAAAAGCAAAGGCAATAAAAGCAAAAATAAACAGTGGAAGTATTCGAATTAAAAAGCTATACACAGCAAAGGAAACCATCAATAAAATGAATGCAAGTCATATTTCTGGTAAGGACACAATATCCAGAATACATAAAGAACTCCTGTAACTCAATAGAAAAAAAAATGTGATTAAAAATGGGCATAGAGGGGTGCCTGGGTGGCTCAGTCGGTTGAGCGTCTGGCTTCGGCTCAGATCATGACCTCACACTCCTTGAGTTCGAGCCCCGCGTTGGGCTCTGTGCTGACAGCTCAGAGCCTGGAGGCTGCTTCAGATTCTGTGTCTCTCCCTCTCTCTGCTCCTCCCCTGCTTGTGCTCTGTCTCTCTCTCTCTCTCTCTCTCTCTCAAAAATAAACATTTTTAAAAAAATGGGCATAGAATCTGAATAAACATTTTTCCAAAGAAGATATACGGATGGCTAACAAGTATGTGAAAAGCCGCTCGACCTCACTAATTATCTAGGAAATGCAAATCTAAACCACAATGAAATATCACCTCACACCTGTCAGAATGACTATTACCAAAAAGACAAGAAATAACAGGTGTTGAAAAGGATGTGGAGCAAAGGGAGCCCTTGTGCACTGGCTCTTACTACAATGAAAGTTGTCACTGAAGGTTTAGTGACCAGGATGGGGTCTCAAAGCATTTGCCAATAGCACTTTGTTGGTCAAAACCCAATGGTCCTGAACTGAATGAAGTATGGACTTTTCATAATGATGCATCAATACTGACTCCTTAGCTACAACAAATGTACCACAGGAACAGGAACGTCAGAGGACAACAATGGGGGAAACTGGTGAGGGGACGTGGGAACTCTCTGTACGGCTTTGTAACTTTTCTGCAAGTCAAAAACTATTCTAAAATAAAAACGTTTCTTACTTAAAAACTAAGCAAATGAACAAAACCAAAAGCCCCAAATCTTAGCGGTGCTGAGACAGGAGATACTACACGCAGATGAAAGTGATCTTGAACCCCCACCTGCAACCTTACCTAAACATCAATTCCAGCTGGCTTGTGTATTGAAACACAGATCCAAAGATTCTGGACTATACCACGAAGAACATCTTTATGATAGAGGCAGAAGTCTCTTTAAAGGATCATAAAGGAAAAGACTAAACTCCATTGCAAGTAAGAACGTCTATTCATCAAAAGACACAGAAAAAGAAGATGTATAAAATACAGGTCCAACAATGGGCTCCTATCCAGAATACAGAACTCCTAAAAATCAATAGGAGAGACCACCATACAGACAAAATGGGCAAAGATCTGAAAAAGGAATTTCACAAAAGAGGATATCTAAAAGACCAATACATGTTGGTGCTCAACATTATCAGTTAAGAGGAAAATGCAAATGGAAGTCAAAGGGGGAACCAGTACACCCCCACCAGAATGGCTAAAATTAAAAGACTTCTGACATCAAGTGCTAGAAAGGATGTGAAGTGACTGCAACGAGCACACGATGTGAGTGTTACTTGCCACAATCTGGTTGTGTGACAAACTGGTTCGGTCTCTGCGAGAGTTGCACGTGTATCATATAACACAGCAACCCCACTCCTAGGTATATACTCACAAGAAATGTACACGTATGTGTACCAAAGGACACGTACACGAACCTGTAACATCCATAAATTGGAAACACTCCAAATGTGCAATAGTGGGATGGCTACATGAGTTGTGGTAGGTTCTCACGACGTAAATATAACACAGCAATGCTACCTGCAGCACATGGGTGAATCTCACCAACATAATGTTGACTTAAAGACACAGAATAAAACATATGGTAGGATTCCATTTATATAAACCCCAGAATAGGCAAAATGCGTGTGTGATTTTAGGATTCAAGACTGTGTTTACCTTCGGGAAGAGATGGGAATGACCAGGGAAAGCAAGTGAGAAGAGTGGGGGGAGGGGGGAGTTTGGATGTTGGCTAAGTTCTAGTTCTTGATTTGGGTGGTGATCCCATGGGCATGTTCACTCTGTGAAAATGCAAGCGGATGAACACATATGACCTGTGCCTCCTTTGGGATAAATGTTCTACTTCCACGAGAACACACCCACAAAACTATGTAAGTCAATGACCTGAGAGTACAAGCCCTACATTCCATGAAGCTTGGCCACCAGCAGGGCAAAGAGGGGGTGGGAGTGGGGACAGAGCTGACCCAGCAGGTTTCCCACACTAACTGGGCCTTGTTAACACTTCAGATCAAACTTAACCGTCTCTTTTATTTTTGTAACTAAGGAGGAGGTAAGAAATGGCCAGCCATATTCTGATTACTCTAACAAGTTTTCTTTTTCCCTGAGATTTTTGTAGCTAGAGAGGAAGGGAAAGAAAGAAAGGAAACAAATGAACAAACAAACAAAAAACCCTTACAAGACCTCAAAGGGCAACATAAATTTCAAAACGATGCAATCTCACCCAGTTTTTACCTTGAATACAAAATTCCTCTATGAGTGCCATATCTAAATCAATGAGAACAAAGTAACAGTAGGTCTCTGTTATGGAAAACAGACTACAAGTGGGTAGGTGAAGTGGGAAGGACATAAAGACAGAGGCAAATGAGCTCAGACACGGTAGCACAAGAGACTCACGTTAACAGCAACACCCGGGAGCAGAGGCAGTGTCAACAGGAGTTTCTGAAATAGTACAAGTGCAGCGTTTGGAGTCATTTGCCACAAGATGACAGGCTCGTGGTTATGTGTTGCTCACTTAGGGACAACAGCTTATCTCTGGTTTGCAGACTTTCCCCACCTGAGTATATCCACCTCCTATGCACTTGTAACACAGATGTGAGGGTGTCTCAAGCCTCATCTGTGGTTATGATCTGAAGCAGATGCCCACAGAGTGAAAAATAAGTCAAAGTCTAACGTGCACACCTCTCATCGTGAATAATCATGTGCTTGCTTCGCCTTGATCAGCATCTACCAGCGAGTGCAAGTGTTTTTTAAATACTAGATCTGGTGCTCGCATTCTAGGCATGTTAAAATGCATACTGCAGGGCCCCACCCCAGAGATTCTGAGTTGGGGGTGGGGAGGGAGCACACGGGAATATGTACTTGCGACTCATTCCCAGCTGATGCTGTGGCCCTTTAACTCCTAACTTGAGAACTACGGTACCATCGGTGCATTTGGATCTCCCATATTTTCCCTTTCTCAGCAGCAAGTATCTTGATGTGATAGTATGGGAATGCAAAACCCTGGGGCTTTCAAAGAGACCAAATGTGTGGTCAGAACAGAAATAATTAGCCATGAGAATGAAGAGTAAATTGTATAGTCCATTAATTTACAAATCATTCCTCCATGTTTTACAAAATAGCTATGCCCGTTTCCACCATAAGGTCCGGACTGCATGAAAAGGAAGTTATGGAAAAGCCTTGGAAACATCAAAGGGAGCAATATATACAGCATATACCAGTTCTTTGGAGCTCTTTGCTTCCTGTGTGAATTTCATTAGTTCCGTTTCCCTGGGAGGCATTCAGTAAGTTTTTTTAACTAGATTATAAACTCTGTGAAGGCAGGGATTTTTCTTTGTGTGTCTAACAATGCCGGAATACACTAGACACCCAGTAAAATACCTCCATATGGTATTTAGCACGTACGGAGAGCACCATCTGTCTTAACTTCTTTACCTTACTGACACAGTCTCCCCCACTTAAATCTACGTCCCATAAGGGCTGAAATTTTTGTTTCACTGCTATATTCTCCATGCCTAATGGTCCCTGGCCATTGTAGACATTCAATATTTGATGAAAGAAACTGTCAAATAAACTAGCCGTTTGTTTTAATGTAAGAATTACGTATGAAGGCTGTATTTTACTCATATTGTATTTAAAATTGGATGTTGCTTTATTTTTATTGCAAGAAATAATTAAATCTACAGAGTATGCTTCTGTTTACAAGTGTATTCTTAAAAAGATAACTACTTAAGACCACGGACCTAGACATTGGTTTTATCTGTGAACATGATGGCTGGCACTAGATCCCAGGTGTGAAATAGCAGCACACTTTTATTCATGGATGGTTATAATCAAGACAGCCCTATTAACAATTGATTAGATTTGGGAACAAAGGTAAAAGCAAAAAAAATTCATTGGTAGTTCTTCCTTCTTTAAAGTATACAACTCACAGCATGAAGCAAGGTGAGCACTTTGGTACACTTGGCCTCTA
Source organism: Panthera uncia (assembly GCF_023721935.1). Lineage (NCBI taxonomy): Eukaryota > Metazoa > Chordata > Mammalia > Carnivora > Felidae > Panthera > Panthera uncia. Next base: position 29,496,989 of record NW_026057582.1, read on the forward strand.
ACTTCAAGTAGGCACACGAGGATCACCTGGGGGCTTTCCAAACACACATTCTTGGGCCCTATTCCCAGAGATTCTAATTTGATAGAGCTGAGGAGGTGCCTAGGTGAATGTATTTTTGCAGACTCTCCCCTGAGTGTGCACACTGCTGGAGAACCACTGCTTGAATCAGCTGAATTATTCCTATTGTTATGACTTCATCGAAATCCAACTTCATACTGTCAAGATCAAGAAGGTGAAGCCATTGGAGCAGGGATTCTCCAGCTGTGGACTATGGCCATCTGCAGGTGTTGATATAAATGAAGATTCCTTGGCTTCTGTCAGATCTTCGGGAGCTCCAGAAATCTGTATTTTAACAAACTCCCCCCAAAGGATTCCCATGTCCCTAGAGTTTAAGAACTACTGTGTTAGCGTCTCACCTCCTCTTGCTCTCAAATAGGTGGTCTCCTCCTTCCTCTGCAGCCCCGTCCCCAGGCCCTGCTGTTGGTGGGGCTCCTTGAAGTGACCAACCCTGTGGGCCTCAAACCACCTGGAGGGAAACGCACCCACACACTTCCCCTGAAAATCTCTGAGGTGGCTTTAATTACAAAACAACTTCTTAATGTTTAGAAAAGACTCAGCTCAGAGAAACTATTCATTCTCTCTTAATTGTGTATTTAAGTTACAGCAAGAGGAATTTCAGATACACAGACACAGGACAAAGTTTTGAAGAGGGACAGGCTGTGATAAACACTGAACTTGCTCAGAAAGGTCATGGGCCCTCTCTTCTCAGGCTTACCTACCTTACTCCTGTCCCCCTTTGGAAGCGGTTGGACAAGTTCTCATCCTGGTAGGATGGTTTGAATAGGACAAGGAATGGACTCTGCTCTTTCAGAATTCTTTTTGGTCTTACGATTTAATGGCATTTGGAGAATCTGGGCTTTCCCTATCAATGGGATGAAGGAATTAGTTGCATCGTAGAACAAAGTAATCATAAACTTTGTGTCAGTGAGTGCCGCCCCAAGCAATCTGACATCTGCACTTGACAGAAGTCTCATTTTCCCAATGTACACCTGACATTTCAGCCACAGTGGCTCTGTTTCTCAGTCTTTGAGATTAGCTGAACACCACTGCACTCTTGGATAAAATAATCCCCCACTCGGTAAACCTGAAGAAATGGGGCACGGTAGCTTAGCACAGATCACCTGGAGTTCTGCTATAAAAGCAAAATGCGATGTAATCCTGAATGTCCACTCTGTGTCGGACCACAGAGCGGAAAATTATCGATGAAAATGCTCCACAAACCTCAGGCAAGCAGAGCCAACCACATGCTGAAGAGAAGTTCTGGGTTTGTCATTTGAGAGGCTGCACTTTCACATTCTGAAGAACTAGCTCGTGAATCTTAGAAAAAGAACATCCTCACCTCAAGAAAAAAGTGTAGATGAGAGGCACTGAATTGTTCGCAGTTACAAAAAATTCCAGGCAGAAGATGTTTAAGAGACAACTGTTACAGATAAAGATGGCAGAATAATTTCTGAACAAAGAAGGCGTGTTTTCCGCGTACACAGGACGCCAGAGAGGGCAGAGGGCCAAAGTGAGACACAGTGGCTCTAACACATGCAGCGGTACACGATCATCGACAGTCCAGCGTGCTATGCTAGCCCAAGGCACGCGTTGACGGGTGATGTAAAGTGAACGTAAGAAGCCCTTCTTTACCTCTACTCTCGGGAAACGTACGGCATTTCTGGTATGAACAGTCAACTTGCTAAGTCAACCAGAAAAAATACATTCATCAAACTGACTGTACTGATGACCCTTCTAGTGAACGTCACACACTGACCAACTTACACTCAGACATCGATTATTTGCATACAAGCTATTAAAAAGTCCTCCTTGGTTATGTTTTGCAGATGAAAATCTTTCAGAGAAGTGACTTCGCTACAAGTTCCTGCTGTACTGGGACTTATACACATACCTGTACATAGGAGCACACAGCTCTGTGCAAATAGTGACACTTCTATACAATGAGCTTTGACATACAGTATTTGTCGGGAATTGAGGATTTATGTTATTTTTGAATCGGATTATTAGTGGGGGTCTTGAGTGTTCAGGCAAAAAGTGAGATCTTTAAGGAACAAGTTATTCATATTTGATCACCAAGATGTACCGAGCACCTTCCTGTTACGCTCCTGGTGGCACACAGTTTGGGAAGAACATATTGGGTGAGAAATCCTCCAGGACTGAATGGCAGGAAAAAGGAAGTCATCACATGAGTGTACTGATCGGCTGCAGAGCTCTGAGGGGGCCCAAGGAATCAAGAGGAAGCGGCAGAACGGCTGGCGAATGAGGGTGGCCATAGAGCCTGGATACTCGATCAGGTCAGGACAGGACGTCAGGAAAGAAATGTGGATTTGCAACTACGAGGTTTTCAGCTTTATAACGTGTGCTCTTTCTTTTTCTTCAGTTTATTTATTGAGAGAGAGACAGAGACAGAGAAAGTGAGCACAGCACACACGAGCTGGGGAGGGGCAGACAGAGTGTAGAGAGAGAGTCCCAAGCAGGCTCTGCGCTGTCAGTGCAGAGCCCCAAGGGGGGCTCCACACCTCATGAGCCATGGTATCATGACTGGAGCTGAGATCAAGAGTTGGACACTTAACTGACTGAGCCACCCAGGCGCCCCTATAATGTGTGCTCTTAAATCTAGTTCTCACATCAGCATTACCATCGGTTACACAGCGCTAACGAAAGAGGTCTTTGGTCATCAGAGAAACCAGCACTGCCTACTGCCCAGGCCAGAACTCTAAGAAAAAAACGAACTCAGCTGGTAAGAGTGTTTTAAAACTGAAACTATCTTCACCTCTCCTGTGCTTACCACAAACCATTTTTTGAGTGGTTTAAGAGCTGAAAGTCAAATAGCCATTGCGGGGGCGGGGGGGAGGACCCTCTCTCTAAATTTCCAAACTTCATAGAAAATACATAGATATACTCTGGGAAGCAGCACTTCAGAGCAATTTATAGACTTTTCGAATGTAGAAAGTTATCAGTGTATATGATTTCTCTTAATGACATGCAAATATAACAACCTGGTGTAATTACCAACTTACATTAATGCAGTTCTCATGGGGTGCCACAAAAACCCTGCACAATCATCAACAGGGAGACTGGAGGACGGAGGGGGTAGGAACACAGCCCAGCCAGAAATATGCAGAGGAACTTAATCACTGTAATTTAGATTTTGTCACCAAGTCCCAGGTACAAGCTCTTTTATGCACTGTCAAGAGATCTCCACATTAATTGCTATTCCTGTCTTCTGAGGACACAAACACTCTAATTTGCAGTCATTTTAGTTTCTTTAGCTTTGTGCATTTGGTGGCTAAGTCCCCCTTTCCTCCAGAGAAGGAAGTCTGCTAAAGCTCTGATTATCCAGCCTGCTCTGCCAAGACCAACAGACAAGTCACAAAGCATCCCGCTTACCAGAGTCTAGAAATGAATGTGACTCAACCCATCAGCGGGTGGGAAGCCCTGTGCCCTCCCTGAAAGGCCACATTCTTCTCTTCTCTTTTCTAGTAAGTTTGACTTTCAACAGAAAAGTTATTTCCAAATGATGATTTAAATGATTTCTGCATGGTCAGTTTGAAGCAGAAAACAGATAATGCTTTGAGGCCTTCGGGCAGCCCCAGTCAGCACAATCAGATAATGCAAGCCCAGGTGCCTACTTTTTTGGGGGAAGGGGGGAAGGGGGAGGGGAGAGAGAGACAGAGACAGAGAGAAAGACAGAGAGAGAATGTGTGTGTGTGTGTCTCTCTCTCTCTCTCTCTCTCTCTCTCTCTCTGTAGATCCCCTGGGATTTGTCAGAGGGCACAGCTGACGTCTTGCCCAGTGCTTTTCAACCTTACTACATGGTGATGCTATTCTAGGCAAGACCTCTATAATCTTTCTTCTGCCAACAAATTAGACCAGAGAGCCATATCCCCAAATGGAATTATCATTCTTAAAAAGATATCCTCCTTTTGGGGTACCTGGGTGGCTCAGTCAGTTAAGTGTCTGACTTTTGGTTTCAGGTCAGGTCATGGTCTCACAGTTCATGGTTTTGAGTCTCATGTCAGGCTGGGTGGGTGCTGACAACGAGCAGCCTGCTTGGGATTCTCTCTCTCTCTCCCTCTGTCCGTCTCCCCCAATCTCTTTCTCTCTCAAAATAAATAAATAAACTTTAAAACATTGTTAAAAAGAAAAGATAGCCTCTCTTCGAAATAAAGAACAGAACACCAAAAAGGCAGAAGTCAAGCTAAACCTAGAAATGACACAGAAACTATCTGGAACTGAAAAACGGTCGGAGTCTGTGCACAGGAGCAGCCGATGAGACTGTGGGGCATGCCCAAAACAGTGAGTGACTGTTGTAATTATTGGTCATGTGATTCTAGGTCCACATTACATTATTATGGTATTTGACGTCCAGCTTTCTGTTCTACTTCCCCAAATACTTCCTTAACACATCTGAATCAAACACTCTATTTTTTGAATCGTGGAAAGATGCCTGAGTGCCTGGTACTAAGAACATCAAGACTGCTTCCCAACTCCCTTTCTGTTTGGGGTCAAGTAGTTTCCAGGCCTGCAATGTGGTAAACAGAATAAAAACCTGTGCAATGCTTCACACCATAGGGCCAAATGGACATTTTCAGATGCAAAGGTCAGGAATCTTATCACTAACAATATAGACACAATGAGAGAACTGAAATTTAACTGGTCGAGTTAAACAAATCCAAATTAAATCCAGGACATCTTCTGTCATTAAGATTATCCGGTTTTTGGGGCGCCTGGGTGGCGCAGTCGGTTAAGCGTCCGACTTCAGCCAGGTCACGATCTCGCGGTCCGTGAGTTCGAGCCCCGCGTCAGGCTCTGGGCTGATGGCTCGGAGCCTGGAGCCTGTTTCCGATTCTGTGTCTCCCTCTCTCTCTGCCCCTCCCCCGTTCATGCTCTGTCTCTCTCTGTCCCAAAAATAAATAAAAAACGTTGAAAAAAAAATTAAAAAAAAAAAAAAAAGATTATCCGGTTTTTACTGGCAGATTATGTGCCTAGATTCCCATTTGAACAGTAAAACTAAATCTAGCTTCTTCGCTGTTTTTCTTCAGGGCATAATAATAAAAGGAGGCCCAGAAGGCAGCAAGGTCAGGTGCTGTCGTGCAAACTGATCAATGACAGCCAAGGATGAGAGGTAAAAGGAGAAACCACCACAGAGATCAACAGGCCCAAAAAGACAGTATTGGAATATTTCCTCCTTCAAAGGGAGAATCTTGTCATATTTTGGATTTTGGGCTCAAATCCAAAAGAGGAAATGAAAAATGGTATTTATTTTGCCTATCAGAGAGATCTCTAAGGATACAGGAGAATGTGTGCTTTCCTGCTCCAAATACATGGGATGTCTAATTTTAGCTACACTTTTCTGCTGGACTCCCCTCCCCCAACCCTCAACATATCACTGGCAGGAGGCAATTCCTGGAAAAGGATTCCCCTGCAAACACTGGCTAAGTGATGTTCTCTGACAGGCAGTGTGAAGGATGGGCTGAGCATCATAAATAACACCATGTTCCTCTTAGAAAAGACCCCTTTCTTCTAAAAATACGCTCAAGATTTTCTTCCAGTGTTCAAAAGACTGTTTGACTGATAGACGTTCTCTATCACTACCTGAAAGCCTGAATTATAAAATTCTTCTCTAATTCTGGTACACAGGATAATTTTTATAAGATCAAACACAACTTTACAAAGAGTAAATCCGTATACTTTTCTCAGTTAAAAATAATGCATTAGGGTTGTAGGAATAAAATATTTTGGTGGCAAATAAAAGGCATATGTAAAAATAGCGGTCACTGCACGGAAAACCCCTCCTATTTATACTCTACTGAGCGAAGCAAAGTGAGATGAGGCTGGAAACTCGATTCGGGAGTGGGCTGGGAAGGCCAGAGGCGGTAGGGGAGGGCAGTTACCTTGTGTGGGAAGCAGCGTCATTTATACTGAAAGTGCTGTTCTCCCTTGTCAGAGGGTTTGAGCCCGCTGGGCTCTTGCCGTGGATGTCCAGGCTCAGGGAGGACTCTGTTTTCCGGTCCATGCCGAGGCCGTCTGTCTCTAAAGTCCGATCTGCCATGGAGATCACTTCGCTGGAACTATGCCACAGGGGCGCCACTTTCTCTTTGCTGGGCCCTGAGCGAGGGGACGACGTGGCAGCCCCCAGGGACGCCGTGCTGCCGTGGCTGGGACCATAGGAGGTGGTGTCGATGCCACTGTCAGCGGAGGTGCCTTGCAGGTAGTTGTAGCTGTTGAGCTCAGACTCCGTGCGGTCCCCATCGTACCACTTCTCGTCGCTGTGGGCACTCGACGCGTTGCTGGAGAGGGTATTGCTGCTGGAGTGGCTTGAGTAGTGGCTGTCAGACTGCAAGGGAAGTAAGACTGCCTTAGGCATAGGCTCTGCTTCTTGAACACTGGGAAGAAACAACGGGAGAATGGCCCTGTGGCAAGTTTCTGGTTATGGGGTTCTCACAGCACAAAAATTCCAGTGATAACAAGCCAAATACAGGAGGGGCCTGGAAGAACCTATTCAGAGTGTTCATGGCAAAGAGTGCTGGAAACAGGCCACGTTTAGATTTAGAACCCATTTTTCAATTCGCTTAGGCTAAATACTATCAATAATATTGAGATCACTTTAATCAGAAGGTATGCTGGATTCCCAAAGTCCTAACCAATCAGAGCAAATGTAAGGCAAAATAGGAGGCTTATTTGTAAAGAGATCTCCTTTTCCTTCCCCCCACTGGCATCTGTGTAGGAGCCAGCTTTCTAAGGAGTGCTTGGAGATACAACTTATGCTACGTCAATTCAAGGGGTGAGCGGGGTAGGTGGTAGGGAAAGGAAATGATGGTGCTTGGACAACTGGATATCTGCATGCAAAAAACAAAGTATGAAGTTGGGTCCTTATTGCATAGAAAAATAAACTCAAAAGATCAAAGGCTTAAGTGTATGAGCTAAAACTATAAGACTCTTAGAAGAAAACGTAAGTATACATCTTCATGACCTGTTTATGCGATGGTTTCTTGGATATGAATGACACCAAAAGCACGAAAGATTTTTAAAAAATTAATTGGATCTCACGAAAACTAAAAACTTTTGTGCTTCAAGAAACCCAATTAAAAGACGGGCAAAGGATTTGAATAGACATTTCTCCAAAGAAGATATCAAATGGCCAACAAACACATAAAAAGATACTCAATAACATGGTGCCTGGGTGGCTGAGTTCGTTAAGCGTCCGACCTCGGCTCAGATCATGACCTCACGGTTGTGAGTTCTAGTCCCGCGTCAGGCTCTGTACTGAAAGCTCAGAGCCCGGAGTCTGCTTCAGATTCTGTGTCTCCTTCTCTCTCTGTCCCTCCCCCGCTCACACTCTGTCTCTCTCAAAAATAAACAAACATTAAAAAAATTAAAAAAAAAAAAGATGCTCAACATCATTAGTTCCTGGAGAAATGCAAATCAACACCACAATGAAATAACACTTCACACACTAGGATGTTCTAACCAAAAAGGCAGACAGCAGTGAGGGTTGGCACGGTTGGTGGGAATGTAAAATGGGGCAGCTGCTGTGGGAAAACAATCACAGCTCCATTCTTAGTATCTACTCGAGAGATGAAAACACATCACAAAAAACCTTCTAAATGAATATTTACAGAGCATTATTCATAATAGCCAAAATATAGAAGCAATCCACATGTCCATCACCTGGTGGATAAAAAAATGTATATGCATACAATGGGAAATTATTATCATAGAAAGAAATGAAGTACGAACACATACCAGAACATAGATGAACCTCAAAAACGTTATGCTGAATGAAACAAACCAGACACAAAAGGCCAAATAGCGTATGTTTCCATTCATGAGATGTCCAGAACAGGCACATCATCAGAGACAGAAAGTGGATGAGTGGCTGTCGACAGCATGGAGGGCATGGGAAGAGCCTGGGTAACTGCCTGAGGACACAGGATTTCTTTTTGGGGTGGATGAAAGCGTTCTGCAGTTAGACTGTGGTGGTGGTTGCACAGCTTTATGAATATAGTAAAAAACCACTAAATTGTATAGTTTAGTTTTTCTTTAATGTTTATTTATGTTGAGAGAGAGAGAGAGAGGGAGAGGTAGAAGGAGAGGGAAGGAGAGAGAGAGAGAGAGAGAGAGAGAGAGAGAGAGAATCCCAAGCAGGCTCTGTGTTGTGAGCGCAGAGCCCCATGCAGGACTCGATCTCATAAACCATGAGATCATGACCTGAGTCGAAATCAAGAGTCCGACATTTAACCGACTGAGCCACCCAAGGGCCCCTAAACTCTATACTTTACACAGTGGCTTAGCTGCTTAGAATGTTCTATAATTTACCAAAGAAATAAGATTTCAAAATATATCTGAATAAAATAATATTTTAAATTAGATGGGAGACAGGAAGTCCAGATACCTGGTGGAGATCAAGTGAAAAGAGGAGGGTAGACACTAGCTCAAGAGTGTGTGTGTGTGTGTACACATGCAGGTGCATGTGCATGATGGCTGAGAAAGGGACATGCTCTTCACTGGCTACGGAAAGAGCAGGAGGAGGACGCAGAAATTTCACTTTAGAGGGAAAGATTCTTTCTTAAACAAGAACCCACCAATCCATTACTTAACTGGTGCCACTCTGGTTTTCTGCAACAACACCTTTTATGTTATGAGGTCTTCATTTATTTAATGTTTATTTATTTATTTTTGAGAGACAGAGAGAGAGAGAGAATGCGAGAGAGCGTGGGGGAGGAGCAGGGAGAGGGGAAGAGAGAGAATCCGAAGCAGGCTCCATGCAATCAGCACAGAGCCCGACATGGGGCTCGAACCCACGAACTGTGAGATCATGACCTGACCTAAAATCAAGAGTTGGACACTCAACCGACTGAGCCACTCAGGTGCCCTGGCCCTCATTTATTTTTAATGTTTGTAAGGCGGAACTTCTTTAGCTCTGGATCTGTGCTGTGTGAGCACTTTTAATGGGGTTAGCCCAAATCGAGATGTGCTAAGAGTGTAAAATACAGAACGGATTTCTATAGGAATGTGACACAAACCACATTTGTTATGTTAAGTTTTGTAGTAGCCAATTAAAAAGTAAAAAGAAATAGGTGAAATTAATTTTAAGAGTATATTTAATCTAACCTAATCTATCCAAAATATTATTTTACCATGTCATCAATATAAAGGTGTTAATGAAGGAAAGGAAATTGACAGACTGGATAATTTATCACTTACAACATGTTGTGATGACAACATCGCATTTCTTCAGTAAATCTCTCACCCACAGCCCAGTGCAGGGCGCTTGCCCACGCACAGGCATGTGCTGTTTCTTTAGTTCCATATTCATTTTACTAGGGCAAAACTTACATGAGCAAAACCTCTTATTCTTAATTCCACCCATAAGTAATAAGGAATTAAGTAGAACTATGGTAAAACAAAAATGTGTGTAAGTGTGCAGGACAAGAGATGCAGGACGGGCAGCTGTCAGGAAGCTATTTATCCCTTTGACTGATGTTCCAAACATATCTCATGCATGCAACTGTGTAAGCAAATAAAATCCACTTTCATTTCTTTTTAATTTTCTAAAATGTTTATTCATTTTTGAGAGAGAAAGAAACCACGCGTGTGCACGCAAGCGGGGAGGGGCAGAGAAAAGGGGGAACAAAGGATCTGAAGCGGGCTCTGCGCTGACAGCAGAGAGCCCGACGTGGGGCTCGAACTCAAAAACCTCGAGATCATGACCTGAGCTGAAGTCGGGCGCTTAACCAACTGAACCACCCATGTACCTCCATAAAATCTACTTTTAGCACATTTCTGTTCCCAACATTGCAGGACTGCTCGTGCTGCATCACATGGCCTTCCATCCAGGTCTGTGGGGGTGGCAGGTGCATTCCAAAGAGGAATTTGAGTTAATCTCAAAGCAGCCTTAGGGCCCCTGGCAACAGAAATTCCAGGGCCATGACTGCAAACACCCATCGCCCACCAGGGTCACGTGACTTCTTCTCTGACCATGTGGAAGAAACACCAAAGCACACTGTGAAAACAGCCATTTTCACACTGCACAAAAGGCACATCGCTAGGAAGCTTATCATTTTTATCGTTTGACGGTTAACTTACATGCCCTTGTTTGTTTGGAGACAAATGGACCACCGGATCCTGCCGCATTAATCTCCCACTGGGGCTCTCTCGGAAAGCTGGCAGTACCTTTGATACTGCTGGGAGATGGCACGTTGGCTCTGGAATACAGCACAGGACATTACGGTGCGGGCACTAAATAGGTACAAGCACATGTTGACAAATGAAGACGGCTTGCCATTGCATTTCTCAGGTCACTGACCAGCAAACTCTGAATTTCAGCGATAAGCTTGTTGAGAGTTTACACGATAGACAGCATGTCAGAAACTAAGTGGCTGATGGGTAAAGCTTGCAGCTGGTGACAGTGTGTCACGTCATACACATTAGCATAGCCAAGTACCACCAAACCAAAGGCCATGAACAACGCGGCAAAGTTAGGAATCAACTTTTGGTTCTGGGGGAAAGTCGAGAATATATGGATTCAATTTATGAAATTCATTCATTGCAAAGTGTGGCTAACCTAGCTTGGTCTACATTACCTAGACAGGCATGGATGCAATCACGTGTTACTTACCATGACACTTTGGAAATATTTTACCTGTATATTCATGCTGCTCGAGGACAAAAGAATTGAAATCCTGAGGTCCTCTATAACTGTAAGCTAAGCACAACAGAAAAGACACACAGCAACTAGTTTACTTAAGACAATTGCTTCCTTTTGGACTCCAAGCTGGCGTTCAAGATGGGGTTCCAAAGGTAAAGGCTAAGCGATTTAGCTGCTTTAACACACCGGTAGCTAACAGCAACAATTCTGGACTTCTGCAGCACCATTGCTAAACGTAAAGGACTGGGCAACATACTCTATGACTGACTCTCAACCATTTCCAAAAGCAGAGGCAGAGAAATGAAATCTACTGAGATGGGTGTGCCAATTAAGCTCAACTCCTCCTCTCCACTGGGGTACCAGTTTGTAACACACTGATGTACAAAGACAGGTAGGTCTGCTAGCAAATGAGAATCTCCTCAGCCTTTTCAATCAGTGACCTGAAAGTCGTTACGGCGTTTTGTTCTTATAAGGCCGGCCCTTTATACACTCAATACAGTACGCTGAGTAATGAGAATGGAACAATTGTTTTTCTTGATTTCTCCCTGGCATGGGTTATACCAACCAAGCCCCAGATTCCATCTGACGTGCCAATTCGAGAAAGCTAGGTTATTCCTCTGGAATCGTGGAACGTAAAAAATTAGAAAAAATTTATTCTAACATTTTATTTGAAGCCTTCGATATTGGACGGTGAAAGGCCACCAGTTGGTGTAAAGGTTTCTCTGGCAGGTTCTGGGATATCTTACCAAAGTCATATCTTACTAACAGGATGGAACAATGTGTTGAAAAGATTCATTAGATTCATTGATATTAATTTCAGAGCCTTATCTATTAAGAGTGGGATGCCACCAAAACGAAAGTAGATACAAGGAAAGACTGGAGGGAGGTTTATGTGAGCGAATGAATCTAGGTCTAGGACGAGCCTCATAATTACCCTTTCCAGTCCCAAGATACCTTTTCATTCCCCATATGACTTCACATGAGTGGGAAGTGTGGCACTGAACGTTGCACAAAGGGCTTGCTGGCAGCTTTGTTCAAAGCCTGCACTAGGAGCCAAAAAAAGCTGCTAAAGTCATGTTGAAGCAGGGATCCTTTCCACATGTGTCGTTACCATCTCAACAGTATCAAAACATATGGGATTAAAAACATTCTGTCAAGAGCGGAGCAGCAGATCGGAAAATGCTCAGGTTTTGTGTGGTGGGGGTGGGTGCCGTGAGAGTGGGTAATGACAGATGGCTTCAGTAACAAGGCACATCTCACTGAAGTTACTGGAACAAAGCAGATCTCAGAACCTGAGAATTACATTTCTCTTCCTCAATTCCTGTCTTAGCTAAATATGTCTTCATTCCTTTCTACGATGACGATGACGGTCAGTGTATTTACGGGGGATAGTCATTAAAACAGAACAAACAGTGCGTTTGCAAAGAAGATAAAAAGATGGGTCTTTGCCTTAAAAGTTTACCCTTTTCAGCCCTGAAATTCACTTCTTTTTACCCCACGCTGATGGTAATGCTACTAGAGATAAGATAAAGGGGGGGAAAAAACCCACCCAACGGTCTAGATTCAAGTCCCTGATGTACCAGCTGTACTGAGGCTAACTCCCTGGCTACTGTTTTGAAACTCAGTCTTATTTCATGGGAAAATTTTATTGTAGCAACTAGTGTTCCAGTGTCCCCGTAGAACAACTGCATGTAGGGAGAGAAAGGGCTGTGCCAGAAATCCAAATGAAGCCTCACTAATGCACATCTTTCCCATCCAGCTGTTTTATGCTGCTAAGACATGTCCTCAGCTGACAGCTTAATAGCAGAGACCGGGCGGGGTGGGGGGGTGGATACCACAGGAGGGAGGAGAGAGATCCTAACCAAGCTACATATGTGACTGAACAACAATTCCATCTCTTTCCCACTTTGTAGAGTTGTTTTTTTTTTTTTTTTGTTTTGTTTTGTTTTTTTTTAACTTGACATCAAGAATACCAATGAGTCTCTAAGGGCACTTCTACTAGGCGAAAACAAACAAGCAAGCAAGGGTCGAGGGAGATGCTTAGGACACATGCGGTTTGGCAGTCTGGCATTTTAATCTCGGTGCTGAAAGTAATTCCTATGTCCTCTCTATTTTTAAACCGGGGGCCACTTAGAATTCCTGGACTTTCCTCTCACGTCTTATTTGCTGCCCTCACTTATACATAATCGAACTGACACTTAGTTCTCAATCACATTTGTTAACCAAGGCTGTCTTCTACAATGGAATGCTTTAAGGACGTCATCAAGAGGTGGCCAAAGTCGCCTCGGTGTAATAGCAACTTGCTTCTGGGAGGAGTTAGTCACTTACCCATCTGGTCAGCAATGCTATCCTCACTTCTTTGCCAGCTGGGTGTAGATTTCCCGCTGCCACCAATATCTGACTGGGTGTTCTGCCTGTCGATGGAGGCTGGGGATCTGCGGCTTACTCCAAACCTGTGGCAATTCCCCCGAACAAAGGCAAAGACGACATCAGGGACCTCAGCCATCAGGGGAAGACAGTCCTGGGTGTAATGAACTGAATTCTAATGACAGGCACTACCAGTTTTGCTTACGTGTTGGCATTTGTACACTCAGGCTTATGCACGTGTACTCAGGGGCCGGAGCTGTGTGTGTTACGGTCAACATACATCACTCTGTTTAAGAAAGGTACGTATGCTCGGTATATACACTGTAAACAAGGGCAGGAGACGTTAGCATCGAGCTAACCTAAGAAACATACAATAGGAAACCCAAATTTTCTAGCCCACGTGTAGCCAAGCTTGGACTGTCATTCACAGGCAAGGGAAAGGCTTCCCAGTCCTAATGTTCCGTGGACATCTTCTAAGTGGAATATGTCAGGGGTTTCTCTGAACTCAGTGAGCTGCTAAGTCACTAAGTCATTCACTCCTGGAACAAGTATTTTCTGAGCATTTGCTCTAAGGTCTGAAAGACAAAGACTACTATCATTTACGTTACACAGTGACCACTTCTGAATTGTATATATTTTAAATTGCCTTTTGGGAAGGGCAATTTGGAAGTAGGTAAAGTGGCATACATAAAGGCAAATGTCTATTTCTGGAAAGAACAGTTAACTATTTCATGAGCCAGTTTTATTTTGCCCTGTGCAGAATAATAATATGTGCTTAATTAAAGCATATGCCTTGATTAGCAACATCGGCAAAGTAAATACCGACTGAGCCCAGGAAAAAAGGCTGAGAATGTAAAATTCAAGGACTTACGTGGACATTTATAAATTTGCGTGTGGTTACTAATGAGCTTATGAGTAATCAATATGATAGAAGATTAACAGCCTGGAATGACGGATGCTTACAATACGTGTCTTATTTGCCACAGACTGATAAACACATGGAGAGAACTAGCAAGTTATACACTGTAAGAGAAAGAGACAAGGAGGAGGGAGGCCTGGACCTGAGTTTCAGCCCCCCACCCAAAGTCTGGATTTATTTGTTAAATGGCAGTTCCATTATATGGATCTGGGGAGAAGGACCTATATAAAAGCATTTGCGAAGCAGAGAAGGCTGTAACATTAACCCGCTATAACCTCCTCCTAGCTACTTCTGCACAATGACCATTGTTTACAAACTCAGTCATAAGCCTTGCTAAACAAAGTTACCTCCATTATGATAAACAAGAAACTTGATTTATGAAAATTTCAGCAAAAGGTGCTCATTTAATAAAAAAGGGGGGGAGGAGTGGTTCCTGCAAAGACTGTGTGTGGATTTCAGTTCTGCCTTTCCTGTAAGCTGGAAGAACATGGCTAAAACTGTTTGCATCTTGTATGTATTTATTACTTGATGCAATAATGCTTATTTTCATTAACAATAACAGCAAAGGGTGGTGGGGACGAGTCACTAATTATGATCTTTGCCATCTCCTCCCTAAGTAGGGTCCTTATTAAGCTCATATCTTCCAACTGGCCCTATGATTTTATTCTAAATTTTCAATAAATGAAGACATGTGTACAAAAGCACAGAGATAAAAGTTAAATATGAATTCTAATCTTGTTCTTCCTTTTTGGTAGCAGTGGAAACTAAAGACAACTCTTAAAACCTCTGGATTTAAAGTCAAATGCTTTTCCAGCCATCTGGTTGTATGTATGTATGTATGTATGTATTTATTTAATGTTTATTTTTGAGAGAGAGAGATAGCACGAGCAGAGGAGGGGCAGAGAGAGAGGGGGACACAGAATCAGAAGCAGTCTCCAGGCTCTGAGCCCGACGTGGGGCTCAAACTCACGGACCAAAAGATCATGACCTGAGCCTAAGTTGGAAGCTTAACTGACGGAACCACCCAGGCGCCCCTATTTTTTTTTTTTTTTTTAATCTGGCTGTCTGGTTTTAAATGAATGACAAAGTAAGGCCGTCCTTAAATCCTGCCTTGAAAAGCATGTATCATCTGGCTGATACTTGAGGCACATTCAGTGACCACGAATCTCTAACTCACAAGCTGGTCCATGGCTCTCCAGGGCAGGCTCACAGCCTGTCCTCATCATGGGCTGGAAACTTCTTCTCTACAACTTTTACTGGTCTCAGTTGCCTTCATGGACAAGCTTCCTCCCTCATATAAGAGTGCTGGAAGAAAGCTGTAGTGGCCTGCCTGCCTCTGTCTGTGCTTCTCGCCTTCAGGCTGTACACCCTCAGTTATGCTTCCCACCATGATCTCCAAGCTCTTCCATTTACCCAGGTCATCCCTCCCTCTGCCACGATCTGCCTCATCAACACTGCTCAGAGCGTGTGGCCCGAAGATACATCTCCAAGGGTGGTAGAATAGACCCTATGTCTTTTCAACAGTGTTGTTTCCTACCTATCTCTCGTTTCCATACCAAACTGGTGCAGGTGCTTTCTCCCCCACATGTAAGTGCAGTGGGCATACTAGTCACCCTGTTACCTCTCAGCTGATCTGGGTGGTCTCAGTACCCCCACACCAGGGAGTGGGCAGGCACGCCCTGCACACAGGCAGACACTGGGCCCACTGAAGCGGAGGGAAGAGGACAAGTGAGCAGATCACACTTTTGGACAACCACTGTGTACTGATCTGATGTACTGGTGTTACTCCACGCTTCTGGGCTTCTTGAAGTTTAGTATTAATGGGTTTGCAACAGGCTACATACACTCCTGCCTCACGGTCAACTCGTACACCCCTATTTTTACTGGGCTAAGTTGTAGAGTAGACGTGATCATCTTTCTCTTGATAAGAGTAACTTTAGAATCCAACCTGGCCCACGGGCAGTGCATGTAAATCAGACAATGGACAGTCTCTTGGGTCACTGATATATGCAAAAACTGCCGGGGATCCAGACTAAAGAACCATATCATTACCTTCTTGTCAAAGATCACCCCAGGTAAAAAAGATGTTATACAGTATGGCAAATATCATGGGTAACCCCACAAACAAGGGAAAATTCCTCACCACCAACTACAGTTGGGTTAGTGTCACACATCAGGTTGAAGAATTACCACCTTACTGAAAACACTGTGTAGGGTGGGCACTGAAACCATGTTTCTGACATTTAATATTCACCAAAACACTAAGGTTTCGGGTTATGTTTTTGGTATACGTTTAAAGCATATCCCAGTCATAAGAAAACTGCTTTTGTTGTTGTTGTGAGCTCATTTATATTTTATTGTTGTACTAACACTAAAGTTGCAGCGGATTCTTATTTTTGAAGTAAAAGCAGGCCATTTAAATTCTACTAATTGTGGGGCGCCTGGGTGGCTCAGTCGGTTAAGCGTCCGACTTCAGCTCAGGTGATGATCTCACAGTCCATGAGTTCGAGCCCCGCGTCGGGCTCTGGGCTGATGGCTCAGAGCCTGGAGCCTGCTTCCGATTCTGTGTCTCCCTCTCTCTCTGCCCCTCCCCCGTTCATGCTCTGTCTCTCTCTGTCCCAAAAATAAATAAACGTTAAAAAAAAAATTAAAATAAATAAATAAATAAATAAATAAATTCTACTAATTGAAACAAGGAATAATTGGTTAGGACTTGTGATATGGTATGATAATAATACTTAACTCATAAAACCTTTTGCAGGAACTCATGAATAAGAGATACATTTTTTTTCCCCTAATTGTCACTGAAGTAAATAAGAAAAGACATGTGCATTTTAGATATACTACCCAGGGTATCTTGCGGAGGACCCCGTGATGCAGCAGGGGCAAGCATATTGTGTAGTGGTTTTATTACCTACTTTCTTCTAATGTAAATATTTAGCATCAACAACAAAAAAAATCATACTTAATAGCTGTAAAAACCAACAAAATGCTATAGGATAAAAAAAAAAATACCCATTACGAAGGTATTCTTAGTAAGCCTGACTATTTTGTAACATGGAAAAATCTCAAAAAAGTAACCAAATCATGTGTGTGTTCGTTAAAAATGTATTTGGGGGAAAACTCAGAATAGAAACATGGGTTTTTATAAATGCCTCACATTTGATTTTCAAATGGTTTTGAGTTCTCCATCAACCTCCCCAGAGAGACACCCCAGCAGGAAGTCTCTGACAGTTCTTTGACTCTTGCTCTGGGCAAAGGTGGCATGTGTGGGTCACGTAACATTTTGCTGCTAATTACTTCCCAGCCTCAGACATTCTAGTCGCTTGGGGTTTGTTTTTGCTTTTGTTTCCCTTTCTTTTTAGTAGCCTCTCAAATCAGGTACATTTAGCCTTCAGTCTGTATGTCTTGTCAGAGGCAAACAGTTACCTTTGGGTGTTTCGTGTTTTCGAAAGAGATGAGAAACAACAACCAACCACAGGCCGAGATTGCAGAAGCCTTTGAAAGTGTGAGAAAAATAATTTTAAGCTTCGAACAGGATGATGGTTCCCCCTACTCTAACAGCCACACAAACTCCAGCCAGTGCAAGAAGCATGCTCCCGAGTGTGCTTCAGGGGAAGTGACAAAATCTGTGCCGTAAGACTAGGACAGTGCACGTGACTGCAGAAAGTGATGCAGTCTGATTTCTTTGCTTCGGGGGCCTTGGAGGCTAGAGAAGGATGAAGAAACCACTTCCTGAGAAGTGGTCTGAAGCAGACATTAAAACATCTTCTCTCTGGAATATTGACTGCATTCCCCCTTTGGCTCCTCCTTTGTAGATGGGTCAAGGCACGTCTGAGTCACAGGTGAAAGGCAGCGATGGGGGGCAGGGGGCGTGTGGAGGTGCAAGGGCACACCTACCCTTCGGGCATGGACTTCTGCCGGTAAGTGCCTCCGCCAGAGCCCGTCTCGCTGGATGAAGACAGGTTGCTAGGGGAGTTCCGGCACTGCTGGGACCTCGCGAGGGCCATGGAGGAGACCGTCACGTAGATGTCTGAGCCGGGAGACAACCTGCGAGAGCAAACCAAAAACATGCAGTCAGTCCAAGGGGAAGTCCCGAGGCAATGCACCACGGATAATATCCTACCAATGCGACAGAGAAAGCGACTTCATGGAGATAGTGAAAATGAGGCCAGCTGGAAGCCTACAAAAGAAACTTCTCCATAAAACTACTCCCTTAGGAACAGCTGGAAAATGGCTTTGAAGGTGGGGGGTGGTGTGGGGTGAGGGGACATCAAAAATAATGGGGGGAAAACAACACGTATGTTTTCAAAAGCTGCCAAAATTCATTGGGTTGAATTGATTGTGCAGTTTCCTAGAATGGCAGTGCAGAGGATAACTGAGCCCCAGTGACATTAACATAGCAATTAATTCCAATTTTTCACACTGGTTCTCCCAGAGTCAAGGACCACACTGACACGGGTGCATTCTCCGCGTCTTTGTCTTGGGGTGTTGTTACTCCAAGTCTGGAATGAATATTCAGATTTTGCTATTTGGTATTTGTAAATGTGGCTGAGCATCACCATATAAAAACCTCCAACAACAACAACAAAAAATGCCTAGAACGTCAGTTGTTGAACTTCTGCAATGTCCCAGCAGAGGTGTGTGCTCTGCAGATTGTCACCCTGCTGACTGGCTCTGGGGACAGAAACCAGAGCTCTGTCTTCAGGACAGACACAGACTTTGTCCTTTACCTCCTCTGTTCCAGTAGACAATAGGGCAACCCCGGGGACATCAGTAAGTGAAGCTGGCACCTGTGACCGGGGGTAACCTACATCTTCCTACTGATGTTTTGGTTCAGAGGGAACGCTAGCACAAATCCCTCGACTCCTGTGGCAGGGCAGGTCACTTCTGTGCAAGAGCGGAGTGAGAGGAATCGAGGTCACTCGTTCGGTAAGCCAAGCGTCTTGGTTGTAAATCCACCGCTCAGTGCTAAAAGACTTGTGTCCCCCAGAGCAGGCCGGGTTTTCTTTTCTTGCTAGGACAGCTTGCAATGGGTCTGCACGGTCAATGCTTTCACATGAAAAGCTATCTTTTTACCCAAACTAAAGTTCTGAAGCCTGGCGACGGAACCCGATCCACCGAAACCCAGAATTTTCCAACAGTGAACCTGTGTGCCTTCTGGAACAGGGCAGAATAGGGTTTCAGGTTTGGGAAGTTGACAGAGGGGTTAACAGAATCCCAACGAGAAGCTTTTCTCACAGAGAAAGGATGAGGACAGATGCTGAAATTATAACTCTCAAATCCTTCTATACCCAAGAGGCGGGTCTGACTTGAGAATCCAGATCTCTCCGCTCTGCCACAAACCCAGAATCTCCAGCTGTCTCCTAGACATCTCCACTGAACAGCCTCCATAGCAGCTCAAATTAAACCTCATCAAACCTAACAGGTTTTTCCATTCCCCCGCCCAGCCCTCGAAACCTGCTCCTCCTATATTTGTTATCTCAGGCTGAACACCTTGAAACCATCTCCCCCGTCCCTTTCCTCATCTTCCATGTCAACTCCTCTAATTAAGTTCAACTTTTAATGAGTACAAGCTGTGTGTCAGGCACCCTGGGTGCTGGTCTGGACAACACACAGACTAAGAAGTTAACTGGTCTTCAACCTGCTGATTGTCCTCCAAACTCCCTCCTCTCTAGCCTGGATCAGCACACCTGGGCCCTAACTGGTCTTCAAAGTCTAGGCTCTGCTTACCCCATCTGAAGCCATCCCACATGCTTCTCCATAGCTTCCCTTTGCCTACAGAATAGAGCATCGAATGTCTAGCCCCCTCTTCTAGGCCTTGGACCGTCTTGTTCAAGTCCCTTCCCCTCTCCGTGCCCTCTTCCTGTCTCCCTGCACCCTACATTCTAGACACATTCAGTGTGCCCCTATTCTCAAACTCAGCTACCAAATGCATACCTTTACTCATCTTGCCCTCTCTGCCTCTCTTCCCCCTTTCTTACATAATGTCCTTTTCCTCTGAGGCTTAATTCCAACATCGTATCCCTGAATTCATAGATTAATTAGAACCTCCTTGAGTCCCACATGGTCTGTTCTTTGCACCATTACATAGCACAACCTTTAGCACAGTTTTATGTGTGTCTATCTCCACAACTAGATTTGCTTCTTAAGGGGCAGGACTGAGACTTCCTTATCTTTACAGCTCTGACTGCTTCACACATGTTTGTGGAATGAAGGAGAACATCAGCAGTGCAGGTGGGTTCAGGTTAAGGGCCCACAGCGGGGCACCTGGGTGGCTCAGCCGGTTAAGCGTCTGACTCTTGATTTCGGTGCAGGTCGTGATCCCACGGTCTGTGGGTTTGAGCCCCACGCTGTCAGTGCAGAGCCTGCTTGGGATTCTTTCTCTCCCTCTCTCTCTGCCCATCTCCCGCTCAGTCTCTCTCTTTCAAAATAAATAAATAGACATTACAGAGAAGAAGAAGGAAGAAGGGCCAATAGTGACATCAGCTGCCTACACCAGGGGTTCCACTAATGGTGGGTCTGTATCCGTTGAAAAACAGTTGGCTGCTAATAATAAAGTGCCAAAATTAGTGGATACTATACTAAGAGCAATGAAAACAGATTCAAAATTAATACTCTCCTTCAATGTGAGAAAAAGGGATGCTGGAATTATAACCAGATACCCCTGAGCATATCATCAGTCTGACAGGTAATGGCAAGAGAACTCGCTGGTAATGGCTCCTGTAGGTAGTACCAAATGGTCCACAAAAGGACACCGAGAATGCTCAGGTAAGGCCCTTGGAGGAACGGGATGAGAAGCTCGGAAAAGAGGCAGAGCTCCCATGCTCCTCCTGTTATTGCCACACAGACTCAGAGCAGTACCAGCCACACAGCGGTGCTCTCATGAGGATACAGGCTCAGGAGAGGGCTATGTGTGGGGCAGCCACGGCGGGGTCAGGGACCAGTGGGGTCTTGGGACACCAGCTCATCCCTACTTCTCGGTAATGTGTTTTGATAAAAGAGAGATCAAGAGCCTTCCTTAGGTACCATAAAATCCACATCTCATTTCTCTTCCATGAAGACATCTCCCAAATTTCTCCCTATTCTGAAACGATCGGAAGAGGTACGGATTAAGGAGCAGCGTGGATCCAAATGTAACGAGACACCACACTCCTCTCTATCTTAAGATTTTGGCTTCTATAGGCTCGGACTACAGAGAAACTTCAACTACAGTTTCACTTGTAGGTGCTTTGATTTTTCCACCGTGAGGGGGAGGAGGTGTTACAGAAAGCTGAAAACCAAGTACCGTGTTCATGTTAACGTTAACATACGTGGTCAGGGCCAGTGTTAACATCCGGGGGCCGATGCTAACTCTCTCTTCAGGGTAAACAAGTAATGCCACTGAATTAACTGCATGGTGAATGTTAAAATGTTTCTGTTTCTGTGAGGAAGTAACCACTGATTCCACAGGAAAAGTCAAGATGTAGCCTGTTTTTCTGACTCTGCTCTCTAAAACGAACATTACTTTAAAATAATCTCATGCTAGTTCTCAACCTTAGCTCCTTTATTTGGCAAACGTCTCAGAAAATTCTACTTGGTTACTGGAGTTATCCCAAAGTGAAAAAACAGCATTTCCAGGAGGCCAGCATTCACTCCCATCCTTCTTTTGCATTTATGTAACTCAATAGTGGCTTTGTTTTCTGTCTGTTCACACACACAGCACACACAACCAGAAACTCACGGCAAGCCATCCAAATGTTTTTACGACTCTAGATGTACGTATGGCGGGCAAAATTAGCTCTTATACTGATCTCTTACTATTCTTTTCAAATACTCTGAAACTGATACTACCACACAAATATTATTTGAGAACAGACCTCACTTGGGGAGTAAGAGGTCCCGCCTGCCTGGCACGGGCAGTGCCCTTCTGCCAGGGAGCGCCTGCGGCTGGTCATTACTCAAGGTGGGCTGTGTGCCGTCCTGTGCTTTGAAAAGAGGTACCCCCCAAACTGGCTCACAGAGGAAGGTAGCAGGCTGACTTCTTGAATCTCCACCCCCTCACCACCCACTTTATTTTAAGGGTTGCTGGGGCCAGTGAAGACTTAGTTAAGCAAGATCACAAGGCTTTTCCTCTCTTTTGAGATAAGCTGAGATCTTTCTACTTCCTCCTAGTCTTAAAGAGCACCCCCGCCCATGCCACGCCCCTCCCCAACCCCAGCATCTGGATGTTAATGCCCAAATAGGTTTAGAGGACGAACAGGAACGCATCTTTCAGCTGCTGTGAGATTTTTTTTCAATTCTGTGGAATGTAAGAATTTTCAAGAATGTTCTGGTCACTGTGAGAAAGGAAATGTCTAAACCTTTTAGTGTTAATTTCGGTAGATTCTTTTCCCTACATTTTTGTCAATTTTAGCCAAGAAATAACTAAATGTTTTTAAAGTAACTGATCTTAAGTGTCCTCTGGAGCTCCCTCTCACTTCCCTCTGCAGAAACAAAACACCAGGGCTTTTTGACTGTATGACAAAAATGCAGCAATTGAAAAAGTCATGATCACCAGCCTGACAGACAATGCCTCCATAGTCTGCAGGACTCCACTGAACACCAGCTTTTCATTTACATGCAATGCATTTCACTGCGATGAAAACAAGGAGTTGAATGGAATGGACATTTAGGAAGAGATGGTCCAAGATCAGAGTCAGTTCTTCATTTTTCCAGAAGCATTCTCACACCAAGACAAAAGGGAGAAGAGATTCACCCTCAAGATCCGGATTTCCAATAAAATAACTTTTGCACCCTACCACATCCTTCCCATAAATCAACTCACAGGGCCACACGTACAGTGTTAACATTAATAGATTCTCATTCAATTGATCTCTTCAGATTGTGACCGATTATAATTTATCAAGTTATGGATAAAGCATTCAGGATCCAAATAGCTGATGACAAAACTTTTTCCTGAGTAGTTCTGTATAGGTTGAATTATGTCCTGATTTATACCCCTAAGTGACAGCACTCCTAATGTGTCCAAGGAGACAAGGCCCTCTGTAAGCCAAGTGCAAACAGTGGAATGATGGTAAAAACAAGAGAGAGGGTTTCAAATAGCAGCAATGACTGACAAATTAGATACTTGAGTCCGTAATTAAGCACAGCATTTTACCACAACTTAGCAGTTAAAATGCTGTTCACCCAGGGAACAGGACCAAGTTGAAACCTGTCTTCAGCAATCTGTATCAACCAGGATTCTTCCAGAATTATGTAAAAAAAAAAAAAAAAAAAAAAAAAAATTTTTTTTTTTTTTAAATGACTCAAGGTAATGGAATTTGGGGGCTTTATCCAGGCTAGAGTTTGAACAAACTATATTCAAATTCAAGTCACTGTATGTACCTCTGTCTTTTTATCTCTTCCTACTGTGTTCTCTGTGAACCAGAGCTACCCCTGGCTTTCTGACCAAACACTTCATGTCAGCTGTTAGGATTGGATCCTGGAGATCCTGTTCCGATGAGCCTCCAGTGACAAGGTCAATTTACAACGAGGAATAACTCCCCTGCCCGGTTAGGAAAATATGGCAATTCATCACGCTGAGATAAACAGATCATCACGTCACAGCTGCTGGCAAGATGTTAGAAGTTCACAGCCCGGCACACATCATGGATGCCTCTTGAGAAGAGCCAGTTTTATATCTAAGAGTGACACTAAAGAACAGAAAATAAAAACAGATTGCTTGCAGGACCAGCTACATCGCGAATGCTAGTTCTGCCCTGTGTACTCGGGTACCTGGTACGGCCGTTCACTGACGTGGGGGACACACTAGAAAGAGGAGGTGATGGACGAGTGGGAGCCCACTGGTGCTTGTAAATATGAGCCACTAATGTGACATCCAAGGGCAGACATTCAGTAGGTAGTCAGGCAAATGAATGTGCAAAGTACAAAGGAGATCAACAGGCACCATTAAGGAACTGCCCACGTGCGGGATGGCTGACGTTGCTCAGGCAAACAAGCTACTCTGAGACACTGCACAGCATGGGATTAAAAGAAAAATGAGGAAGGAGCCGTGGAGGACACACAATTGGTGGGGAGGGGGCGATGAGACAGGTGCAAAGAGCTGCCAAAAAAATAATAAATAAAAAAAAAAATCAGGAGTTAAGGTTTTGGAAGATGGGGAAAAGGAGTCTGAAGGATGGAGCAGCAAATGGTGTCAGATAAACTAAAGACACCACATCCAGGGGATTTAGCTCAAGAAACAGGGAGGGCAGGGGCTGTAGCCTGAGTGACCTCAGAGAAGCTCAGAAGTTCTAGGATTTAAGGGTCCTCAAGTCAAACCAAACAACTATGATTCAGGTGCACAGCACCTGTGATGTGCAAGTTCACATTAGAAACTTCTAACCATAGCTGACTGCCTTATTAGAGGAAGAGGAGGGATTACATGGGTACTTGCTCTGTCTCAAAGCAGAAAATGACAGTGAAGATTGGCATGGGAACTGCATTTAGAGAGCACTTCCTTCAAAACGCAGACTGATGGGGCACAGGACTGGGGCTTCCTGTGAGGTGCTGGTTCGGAACCTCTCTAAGCACAGAAATGCTCTCCATCTAGCTGCTTAGAGCTGAGAGCAGTGGGAGCGGGGAACGGTGGCATCCAGGTAACACTTAAAAGTGCCAAAGTGGCTCAGATCCAACACCAAATATTTGCATAAAGGCTGGCGATGCTTCCTCTAAAAACACAAAGACAAAGGAAAATTCTTTATGCTAAGATGCCTGTTGTTTAGGCAAAGCCCCTGAAATAGATAAGCTTTTCAGAGCATATTAACACAGTTCGGGGCTTTATTACCGATCCCACATTATGTTTAAACACGGTAAAGTGTTCAGTTCAATGTGCTACAGCAGAAATTTTGGTTTTAATTCTACCCTTGCACTCCAGGTAAATTTGAGGCCAAAACAGTGATTCCATCATATTACTTACTTTTTTTAATGTATTTATTTTGAAACAGAGAGAGAGAGAGAGAGAGAGAGAGCGCACACATGTGCAAGCTGGGAAGAGGAAGAGGGAATGAGAGAATCCCAAGCAGGCTCTGCACTGTCAGTGCAGAGCCTGATACAGAACTTGAACTCACAAACCATGAGATCATGACCTGAGCCAAAACTAAGAGTCAGATGCTTAAGTGACTGTGCCACCCAGGTGCCCCCATCTTACCTATTTTTGTTGAATAAATATTGTTCCTGTTAAGAAATACTATTCATACAAATACTATCAGATTCTATTTCAAAAGGCCATCTGGAGAGCATAAAGCTCATATATTTAAGCCAAAGAGAATTAGACTTTAGTCTATTTAGATGGCAAACGAGTCATCTGTTTTTACTGCATTGGTTTCTCTCAACAATGTATAGAGAACACAATTGAGTGAAATAATTCTTGTTAGAAACCTCAAACACCAACACATATTGGTATGTTATAAAAATCACGCCCTTGGTATTAAAGGAAAAAGGAAAATCTGTTCCACAAGTATTTACAAAAAAAAGAAAAGAAAGAAATCTTCCCAATGACCTTTAAGTCTGGGATCTTGAATAAAAATACAAGAAAAACTATACTTCTACAAGCAGTCAATTTGTGTTTTCATCTGAAATGAACCGTGCTGGAACCGGCCGCGGTGAACGGAGCGGGCAGATTTGTGTAGCAGACGTGGGCAGGGCAGACTTGGGAGAGCTGCTGGCTTCAGCTTAATACAGCTGGTTTCTCTACAGTTAAATACAACCTAACCCGGGGAAGGAAAATAAATGGAAGGAAAATTATGTAAAGGCAATACTTTGGTCTCAGTATTCAGCTCATGCTGTTATCGGTAAGGCAAGATTCAAGATATGGTGGACCCTGGCATTTAATTTGACCACTTGTGATACATCTGAAAGGAGTCACTTTCTCCTACAGATTGCCCAGGTACAAATGTGAATGTCCCACAGGGCAGGACTGGTATGAGGGGGAAGGTAGAGCGCACGAGGAGAGCCCAGCAGCCAAGGGCCTCACTTCCCAATCTCAGTAAGGTGCTCTGTTCTCAGTAACACCATGAAGGGAAGGCTTTTCAGTTATGTTTTACTACACTTCATGGAGAAAATGATACTCCCAGGTAAATTTATGAATCTGGGGATTCATGGAGGACTCAGGAAGTATCCCTGATGAATGTCATGAGTCTATCCTATATCTAAGTATCTCTGAAACAATAGCAAAACAAAGTTCCTCAAATAGGATCTTCTCTGTGACTCCAAGTGGAAACTTAAAAAAAGAAATACTGCATTACTAAAAATGAGCAATGATGGGATAGGAAACCCAACTCTTTAAGTTTTCACAAAGGAAGAATACCCAACCACCACATATTTCAAAATGAAGATGAGCCAAGTGACCTGAATATCCTGCATTTGTGGAGCTGAGATTTTACAGGTCACCTAAGCTCTCCATCATAAGATCTGAAATATCAGTCCTGTGTCCTCAAGAATACCCGACACTCAGAAGCCTGAGAGGTTACATCTCCCCGAAAACCACTGGTGGCCTCTGCTCCTGCCACTTTCATCTGTGAAGCCTGGAGGGTGCCAGGGCCACTCCAACAGTTTTACGGGGAGAGCACTCAGATTCCCCTTCCCCTGGGGACTGGGTGCTGGTTAAGATGAACGGCAGACACAGGGACCTGCAGAAATAACCTCTCGAACTGAGAAGAGCTCCATCTGGGGAATAACGCAATTGACGGGTTCTCTAGCACTAAAATCTGCCTGCATCATAAGATGATAATTAGCTACAAAAAATATTTCCACTTTTGAGGTCAGGATGTTCAGCAACAAGCTTTAGTTTTTGTTGCAGAAATTAAATTCAACATGGAATCAAAATACATCCTGTTCTTTTCTTATATGGAATACTGTATAAAGAAATTAACACAAAACAATTTAACTTGTAAAAGTCTGATGATTGTCCTGAAAGAGAAAGAAAATAGCATTAAGAGGGGAAGAAAGGGCCCTGCTCTAAACAATGATTTCCTAAAGCTCATCTTTCAAAATGTGGGCCAAACCATGCATTCTAGTTCACACACACCTTGGGGAGAGCCAAGTTTGGAATGTGTAGAACAAAGAGTTTATTCAGAGATCTCTTGGATGTTTTTACTCCTCAAAAATGAAAGTAAGAGTCCACGTGGTCAATCGTTTATTGAGATAAAGAGTTAAGCTCTACAAATCACTCTCCAAGATTAAG
This sequence comes from Panthera uncia, assembly GCF_023721935.1. NCBI lineage: Eukaryota > Metazoa > Chordata > Mammalia > Carnivora > Felidae > Panthera > Panthera uncia. The sequence goes on from NW_026057582.1 coordinate 29,524,193, forward strand.
TGAGCAATTTTAGAAAAGACAGCTAGTTTTGTTGGTGGCGGTGGTAGTGGTGGTTTTTACTGAATTAGTTTTACATGGTATCCTAGTATTTCTGAACTAGTTAAGTGACAATGTTTTATGCAATAGATCAAAAGTTAGACTTAAGATAAACGACCTCCAGCTTTCTGGGGCACCCGGGTGGCTCAGTTGGTTAAGCGTCTGACTTCATCTCAGGTCGTGATCTCACAGTTTGCGGGTTCGAACCCTGTGTCAGGCTCTGTGCTGACAGCTCGGAGCCTGGAGCCTGCTTCAGATTCTGTGTCTCCCTGTCTCTCTGTCCCTCCCCTGCTCATGCTCAATCTCTGACTCTCTCAAAAATAAATAAACATTAAAAAAAATTTTAAAAACAAACAAACACAAAAACCCTCCAGCTTTTCTGCTCCCAACGTGAAACAATCTATGACTACGAAAGCATAGCTGGGGCCCATTTTCCTTGGCACTCTGTACCTGCTGGACCTGGTTTCCACTGCTTAGCTGAGCCAGACTCACGTTTTGGCTCCCACCTTCCTTCTGCCCCACACAGCTCCTAGAACAGACAGTTCTCCCCAACTCTGGGGATTCCTGATCCCTCTCCAGTGTGGGGGTCACAAAAATATTCGGAGATATGATCAAGACAAGCAGAAGTGTTGAGGAGAGGGCAGGGAACAGAAAAAAGTTGGCTTCTTCTAGCAGGCGACTAACAGCTTACTGAATTAAAACGGTCTCCTTCATTAGCATAGGTAATGCACAGTGCTATTATTTAGAATGTTTACAATCTTTTTTTTTTTTAATGTTTATTTATTTTGAGAGAGGGAGAGAGAGAATCTCAAGCAGGCTCTACGCTGTCAGCACGGAACCCTGTGGGGGTTTGATATCACAAACTATGAGATCATGACTGGAGCCAATACCAAGAGTCGGACGCTTAACCGACTGAGTCACCCAAGTGCTACTAAAATTTTTACAATCTTCGTTAACAAAGTGACACAGACACCCAACCAAACACCTGCATTCTTTTGCTACTATCCTATCACTTCTCCCCAAGAGACAAAGACTATCGAAGATGACAATATGGTCAATGTCACCTCAATGTGTCTGCCAAGTTCTAGCCCATCATAGCCATTAAGCGTGCAGTGATGGTTTCTGTTGCTATCACATGGAGATGAAAGGGCAAAGCACAAATACCATGACTCAGAGCTGAATGCTCTGCTAGAACGTATCCCCTTTCCCTCTCACGGCTTTGGAATGCTCCCATGCTTTGAAAGCCACTGGGGCATGCATCTGTTTCAATTCCTGATTTCTAGTAAACCATGGAAACACCTAAAGCTAGTGTCTGTGTGTCTGGTGCTCCTTAAATCTGGGGCAGACTCGGAGCAAACCTTTGAAGGTGCACTCACCGCCTCTCCAGGGGGCGCCCATCACTGGAGATGCTTCGAGGGATGTTGGCGGCTCTTTCTGGAGGAGCCATCTTCCCGTCTCCTTTGCCAGCATTCAGCCTTGAGGTCATGGGGCTCTGCACCTGGGAGGGGACTTGAGCTGAGTGAGGCCCCTTGTTGGCATTCCTCTGCCATTTGTTATTATTTCGGAAGGGAAACTTGAATTCGTATGAAACCCCTTCGTTCATTTTGTATTCCATCACTGGCATGCGGTACGTTTCAGAGCAACTCCTATTAGGGACACAGAAAGAAGAAAAATTAATATTGCTTCTTTTTGTGGGTGGAACCACACTGATTCTCATTAACAGTTGAAATGGATCAAACACTTCATTCTTTGTTTCAAACTGTCTTTTAATCATCGGGCCCTATAATTACCGTCCTTTCAAAAACCAGAACCCCAGGAAGTACCACACGAGTGTATTTTCCTTTGCTGCATCTCAACTATTGAGTCTGAGAGAGGGAGTCTTAAAAAAACAGCGAGACCCACAGTCACCGGGGCGAGTGGAGGGGGTAGGTTAAGGGCAGAGTCAGGACCACGGCCTGAGCAGGAAATGCAGCCAGGCGGGCATGACTGGGCCTCAGAGGAAAGAAGAAGCTTTGTGCACCCTTTATCAAGTGTCCTGAACTGGGGACCCAAAAAGGTATTGGATTTGTTGGGATCCTAGTAAGTGGGGTTACATTTTGAAATCCAAATTGAGAGCCAAATTTAGCTCAGAAGGAGGGGGAAAAAAATCACCAGGGAACAAAGCATAATCTGAAATCGGACTCCCTGCCCAGCAACCCAAAAGCCAGAAATGTCTCATAGCAGCACTGTCCCCAGATAGCAGCCTGAGTGAAATTAATGTCAGGCAAAAACGTCTTCTACTGCTTTAGCCCCTTTTTTGTGCTACCATCCCAACCGCCAAACCTTAGGAAATGTGGAACCCACTTTCCATTCCTTTTACCCAAACAGCCAAGGAAGGTTCAGTCCATTATTAATTTGATTGACAGACAAATTAACTGAAAAAAACCTATGCCCACTGAAGCATTAACTCAAACTGCGCATTTGAATTTCACTACTAAGTGAAAAAAATGACTTTTCTGCTTAAAGGAATTTCAGAGATTGAGAAGCAAGTGGGGAGCCTGGGAAAGGAAGGGTTAAGAGTGATTACAAAACATTTTAGAGAAAGAGGAGAGTCCGAGCAGTTCTGCCCACTAGAGACATAATGCGAGCTGGTAGCCACGTGAGAAAAGTAAAAGGGAACAGGTGAAATGAGTTTAATATTATATTTTTATTTAATCCAATGTATCTAAGATGCTATCATTTGAACATGTAATCAACAAATATTAAGAAATTAACAATGAGATATACATCCATCTAAATCTAGTGTGTATTTTATATGTTCAGCACTTCTCACTTTGGACTAGCCACGTTACAAGGGTCCCTTGGCCATAGGAGATGCGTGGCTCCTGACTGCATCACACGGGTCTGAAGGTTAGGTCTTGACTTGGGAAATGGGGTTGTATGGTGGGTGCATAAGCCAGTGGAAGGTGCTGCTCTCTTAGGACCTTGTCTGCATGTCTCAGGCCTAATTTCTGGGTTTCTAACATGTACCCCACAATACTCCCTTCTCCCACGTCCCCACGAGAGACACAACTTTTGAGAAGGGCTGCCTCTTCCTTTTTTTTTTTTTTTTTAATGTTTGTTTATTTTCGAAAGAGAGAGAGAGAGAGAGACAGAGACAGAGCATAAGCAGGGGAGGGGCAGAGAGAGAGGGAGACACAGAATTAGAAGCAGGCTCCAGGCTCCAAGCTGTCAGCACAGAGCCCAATGTGGGGTTCAAACCCATGAACTGTGACATCACGACCTGAGATGAAGTTGGACGTTTAACCGACTCAGCCACCCAAGCGCCCAAGAAGGGCTGCTTCTGAGGTGCGTGCATTTGCTGGGGTCCCTGCCTGCTCAGTCTCAGTCCACATCTCCAATCAGCAGCTTTTCTTACAGTTCTCTTACCAGTCCTCCCGACTCCCCAAAACTCTAAGTCAACCTTAATCTGACCCTCCACCCAAGGTTCCGCTGGACCCCTTAGAAGCTTTGACAGTGGCTTTCAAACTTTTTGGACCATGAGCCCAGTAACAAATGCATTTTACACTGTGATGCAGCACGAGCCCCCTCCCCCCCCCCCCCACCACACACACACCCTTCCATTCTGCTGTATTCTGTGTTAATCCATTTCATTAAAGAAACACACTGAACGCAGCCTCCCAAATGGATTTCGTGATCTACTTAAGAGTTACAACCCGCAGTTCGCAAAACACTGCTTTACGGCACATTTGACATGACTTTTAGCAGTTAATGACTTCTTATGTAATAAACCTTTTCTCTGATAGGAGGGAATGTCACCTCAGGCTTTGACATAATTTCTAGCTTTGATTCTGATCTCTCTGACAAAAAAGCTGCAATACTTTTCTGATTCTTAATAGAGGTATTACTGTAGTATGGTTTGAAATCTTCCATTTCTGACTAAATATGGCATATTATATCTCATGCTCCGGTCTATAAATATAATGCAAGAATCCTGCAACTTGCAAAAGGGATATTAATAAAAATTGGCAATAACCCATGGGAAAATTTCCCTCCACCTCAAAATCGGGACTAGCTTTTGCTTCACCCCAGCAGTGGTCTGTTTAACTTGAAAACTCCATGGATCATATCACTCTATCATATATATAAAATATCCTTCTGTTGGGTGCCAACCACCAGCACATGCACAGAACATTACCACTGTGTGTCCTGAGCACTAGCGTTTCCAAAATTTTCCTGTAGGCCATGTTTTCCCTTCTCCATACCCTACCCGCTAAGAGATTCTCTTGCTGAGTTTTTAAATTTCATGGCACTTCCTATGTACCTTTACAGGTACAGGCTGCTTCTCAAGTCCATATTGCATCATGGCTGATAATGATAGATAGGGATAATAGAAACAATAATAATGTACTATGAAATGGACAAGTTGCTTTCATCTTTTGGGCCTCAGCTTCTTTGGGAAACAAAAGGTTTGGAACTGGTCATCGCTAACTTCCTTCTAGTTCAAAAACTCTTTGAAATGGTCTCTTAAGCTACATGACATTTAACACTAAAACCAGTGAGAAGACTCCAAAGATTTTATCTTCTCTGTAGTCTATTTGGTTTCTACCACTCCTACTAACATATAGCTAGAAACCTTCTGCACAGTCGATAACAGAATGCGGTAGGATAAAGCCTAAGGAGGGAGAGAAGACTCATTCCCAGAAAACGAAAGACGACGGATTCACAGTGCTAAACCTCGACCAACTCGCCATGTCTAATCGCCTTCCAAGATGAACAGACCACCCGCTAGCTTCCCATCACTTACTTATCTCTGCAAATACAAGAATGATACATGGAATCAAGAAGCGGGCAGTACACTGAAGACCAAAGATAAAGGCCAGCTTTTCGTGACCCACGTAAAAATTCACCAGGGGATTTTTATCATGTCATTCAGGTAAAGGTTGGTGTTGAGCAGTAACTAACACTGATCAGGGGCCAGGCACTCATCTGGCTGCACTACAACAGTAGGTACCACCACTGTCCCTGTTTAGGAGCTGACGAAACAGAGGCCTGGAGAGAGTCATCTGCCCAAGGCTACACAGCCAGGAAGTGGCAGAGCCAGGATTTGAACTCAAGGATTAATCCGCACGGGGGTCAGCCTTATTTTAATCACTAATTGAAGGCTACATCTACTCCCAGGCCCCAAACTTCTTCACTTCAAGTGACTACTGCATTTCACTCAGGGCACAGTCTGTGACAAACCTGTAAAAAGCTATGGGCCACAGGAAGTGCAATTTCAGTATTTCGGGGCTAAGAGACACATGGCGAGACGCTGAAACCCTGGTGGTTGAAAAGCCACTCCTTCTCCCTACTTTTTCAGCCTCTTTATTCTTTCTTTCTCCCTTAGTTTCTGATTACCCATCACTCTGTCCTTTTCCAACACTAAAAACACAGGTGGAAAAACCATCGTACAGCACACCCAACAGAGCATCACAACACTGGACTCTTGAATCAGCAGTCAGATGTCTTGAGGACAGCTAGGTCCCTGATAAGCCATGTGATTTTTGTTGGGGAAAAATACTTAACCTCTTTGCACCCAAGCTCTTTGCCTGAAAAATGGGAGATCTGAACCAGACGAACTCTCACAGCCTTTCTGGCTCCAAAGCAGTAAGCTTATGCATTTTGAAATACTTGTATTTTAAAATTGAGACAAAACTTTGTGATCCATTCTATTTAAAAGGTAATTTGGTCCTTTTATGTAACTTGTTTGTTTTTAGCTCTTCCTCCTGAATGGTCCTTGATTGCTTTCTTCAAAAGCTGTAGGCTAGCAGGCTTCAACAGAATAAAGGTCCACCACTCCCCCACAACACCACTCGGAACATCACAAATTTGGGTGCAACTGTTAATGGGGTGTTTTTCATCCTGCCAAGACGATGACTGCTGAGGATTCAGAGGTCACAGATACCAACAGATTAATGCCGGTCAGGTTCGGGTCCTGGCTCCAGCACTCCAGAGTCAGGATGGCTGGGGGTGAGGGCCAGGCCCCCCCCCCCCCCCCCCCCCCCCCCGCCATGTCTGACGGCTCACGCCCTGGGAAGCTTTCTGGTGGAGTCTGCAGGTAACCACCAAACCTCTTTTCCCAGCTGCCTGCAGCAGGCTATCTTGCTAGCGGGTCCTGCCTGACCACCTCCTCCTCATTGTTTTAATGGAAATGAAGACTTTTTTTTTTTAATGCGCAATATATAGTAGGAGCTCAGGAGTTTTGCTTTACTCCCCCTGTCCTTTCTTCTCTTAAAAAACCCCTTTAGTTTGAAAGCAATTCATAGAGGATCTGCCTATATCCTAAGAAGAAGGAAAAGAGCCCTATTTTACTTTTATTATTGGAGCTCCACTTTGCCGTTAAATTGTCTTTTTCATTAAAACAAAAAGACCTGCCTTTCACAGCTAAGGACTCTCCCATGTGAATACACACGGGTGATCGCCTATGACCCCTGAGCATCCTGGGGACGAGAAGCAGGCAGCTGAGGGGCAGTGGGGCACAGGGTGCCTGGGGGAGGCCTGTTTGTTCCGCCTCACGCTGGAGCTGCAGTAACAGCCGACAAAGGAGACAGTGACTAGTCAAGGAACAGAGTAATTAGTTGCTAGGAAAACAGCAGTGGGAGTGTGAAGTGTGGAGGAGAAGAGAAAAATGACAGAAGAGCATTATCTTACTTTGTTGAAAATTACAGCAAGGTGCTAATGCTTCAACTGTTCCTTTGAAGTTGCTTCTAAAGGAGGGAAGGGGAGAGTGGGCTTCCGGTCCTCCAAAGGCATGAATGGCGCCATTTCACACCTGCCCAGAAGGTGTGACTGTGGGTTTCCGGATGGAAACTGTAGTGAAAGGCACAGAGCATGCTTCCCAGGGAAGGGGTTCTGCGGTGGGGGTGGTGGCGGGGGGTGGTGGGGGGTGCGCTGATCTCTCATCCCAGCATCCCCATCCCACACCCTCAGGGGGGTAGGTTCCTAGCACCTCTCTGTCAAGTGATGCCCGCTCCACTGGCTAGGAGAGTGGCAATGAGTGACTCAGCAGCAGTGCTGAAGATTAAGACAAACACGGCTCATTCATTCAGGGGTGTGTGGAGCCGGTCTGTCCTGGCTTGCGAGAGCAGACTGAGCATCCGCCCCCACTCTGCCTTCAGTGGGTTCGTGCTGGTAGCTTGAAATCAACCAGAGGCAGTATTTACACCATGGGAATCAGCAAATGCTACAAATCAAGGTTCCTGTCCTCAACAGAAAGCGAAGTACCAGCAGATCCCTGCTGATACTGGTGTGTAAAAACCAGATCTGTGCCCCAAGCATACAGAGTAGTAGTTAAGAGCTTGGATTCTGAAGTGAAACTTAAAGTTGCCAGACGAGCTTGGAAAGTTAGTAACCTCTCTGAGTCTTGGTTTCCTTTAAATAGGAATGATATTGATATTATGACCTCATAAAGTAGTTATAGGGATTAAATGCACTAATCCATGTAAAAGTGTTTTTTCTAGGATCTGGCAAATTAAATTGTCAACACATTTTTTAGTTGTTTTTAGCAACACACCACAGAAGACCTATCTAGCTTAGTATACTGCTGTAGATAAACCATCTCCTACCACAGGCCTATCTCTCCAGGGCCAGGCCTTCTGACCCATCCTTTCAGTAACCACCAACCACAATTCAAAGTCAGCAATGTTGCCCATTCCACCCAATTCATCACATACACTCACGTACACCTATTTCCCTGCCCGCCCCCCCAACTGGGGAGCCCAGAAGCCAGGGGAAAGGCCTCTGAACAGAAGGATGACGCCACACCATTTACAGACTCATTCTGAGAACATCAGTCCTCAGACCAGCATCTTTAACTGTACTATAGGTAATTAAGGTTGACAAGTTACAAAGCTTAGTTATCGTCTCCAGTTTATAGCTGCCTGTTTAGAAGCAATCAAGTAGACAGTGTGAAGGAGAGACCAAGGGACAGAAGACAGAGCGACCAGAGGAGAAGTACAGAGTAGCTGGAGAGCCTGTAAGGACCTAGCAAGCACTTCCGTCCACCCCCAGAGTCATTCCTGAATCCCAGTTCAGCAAAATGCTTAACAGTGATGATGATGTGCTTGAGAAACCCAGAGAAGACCAGGTTAACTAATGCAGGGCACGTGTTTCAGAATAACTCCCCTTCCCCCAAAGAGCTAAAATACAAAGTTCTGGATATTTTGGTTTCCAGAGAAATCCAGTCGTCCAAAAGGGAGCATTTCTTAAAGGTATTAGACAAAGACAGCTCACCGTATTCTGACACAGGCACTTAGGCTCTGGGCCATCTAGGCAGTAAGCAGGATTCAGAAATACTACCCTGAGTGCGGTCTGGTCTGCAACACTTGATTTGAAGAACGGAAGTACATTCAGGTTGTCATTGCTGCTTACTTTTTAAAAGACACAACCCATAATAACTGTTTACATATTCTGCCATCTCTTGTTCATGAATCTTTGAGAGGACAGGTCACGTTTTGGGGGGGGGAATGTTAAGGATATTGTCTTGGCTTTAGAAGGCCTAAGAATTAATTGCCAAAGCTTAAGAGAAACTCTTAGAAAATAATGGGCTGAAAGCAAATTAACAGATTGAAAAAAACTAGTGAAAATAACATGGACATGCCCAAAGGAGAAAAGAAACAGTTGATTAAATTTGTTCCATCAAGAAACCTCCCTAGAGACCGAGAAATTAAATTTTCAAGAATGCTGCTGGCTGGGCAGGAACTGGGAGGGGCGGGGAGCTCCTGGGCTTCCCTCCGTGAAAGGCCGGGAACCAAACTGCCAAAGCATCACGAGCAGCACCAGCTCGTTTGAAGCCGATTCCCGACACACAGATGCAGTTGAGCAAACACCTGCTAAGTCATGTCCAGGGTTCCAGGCTGAGACAGCAGGGGTCAAAATGGCATTCCGAAGTTTGGACAGAAAGGAGAATGAGAGTGTCATGGAACATAAAGCAAAAAAGCCTGACAGTCTGTGTTGCTCAGGGTCTTCTAATAATAAGTGCTCAATGCTTCTCAGCTACTGGTGCAAGATGTTTAAGACGGGTATTACCAGACTTCTCTATCTGTAATGGCAACTTTCTAAATCCACAGATGTAAATCCTGGGAATGGTCCAAGTTAGTCACTCTTCCCAGCTGCTGCTGACACATGCTGAAAGGGAGCTATGTCCCGAGTCAGACTTTCCACGGACGGAACTTTGAGCGCCGCGTGTAACCCGGCACGCTTCGCGGCAGCCTCCTCCCCCACCCGGTAGGAGATGATGTTCTACGTGGTGCACAAACCCGGCCTTGGATTCCCAGGTTCACAGCCGCCAACGCAGACCTACCTCCGTGGGGTGCAGTCGTCATGCGGGGGGATGATGACAACCTTCACCGTGACAGATGTCCTCAGGAGATCAATCATCTGCTCGTGGCTCAGGGTGGCCACCGCCACCTTGCAGATCTCCACCAGCCGGCTGCCCTGCCTGAGCCCTGCCTGCCAGGCGTAGCCATAGGGCTCCACGTCGGCCACGATGCCCTCGTAGTTGACATGGAAGCCAAGCTGGCCCAGCCCGTTCCTTCGCAGAGTCATCTCCACCGATTCACAACCTTTTGACACAAACTGGACAAGGAAACAAAAGGTATAATGGTTTAGCGCCGTAGGGGGTTAAGTGGTGGACAGGGAACTTGGAAAACACTGCAAGCAGGGTAATTCTGAATACGCGGCTGCCGGCTGAGGAGCGGTGTGGTTACTTCCCCTTCACTAACCTCCATTCATTAGGCCAGAAAGAACATACTTGTTGCATCCAAAGCACTCAATGACTTCACTGAACTTACAAGGAAACCCTCTCACAGAGACCTACGGGGAGCTGGCAGCCAAGAGGGACCGTATTCTGCCACTCGCTTCGCCCTTAAGAAATTCACGGCAGCACAGACACTCAATCGAACAATTCTTCTCGACGGCTAAAGCAGACTGGCTGGGCTACGTCGCCAGCCACCAGGGCAGTGGGACCAGGTCACACGCAAATGGTTTCCAACACAAACGCACAGCAAATGTGTCTTCTCCCACTGGTTCTACTTTTCCTTCTGAAAAAGGAGGGAAACCAAGTGTGACATAAACTCTGGGTTGCTTCAGATCACCAGGGAATTTTCAGAGGAGCTAATGAAATAGCACCCACTAGGGCAACTTGGTTCTAGTCTGTACTGAAAGCTTTATGAGAGGGACATTGAATGTAGGTCAATGGAAGGAAAACACTCACCTGCAACCTCTTTACAATCTCCTTGATATCCTCGTTATTAATTAAACTCTCCACCGAAACACATTCTCCTCGCTCGTAGAAGATTTTGAGGCTGGTGTCAGTCGAGGTCCACCCTATCACATCTCTGCAGGAACAGTTGAAAACCACGCTCTTTGTTTCCTGCTCGATGAGGACGATGAATTCGTTGGAGACCCCCAACAGACAGTCTATTTCCATAGCTGTGTTGTAGTCTTTGGCCCGGACGGCCCACACAATGGCCCCCATGCTACTGAGTTCAGCTCCCGGATATGGCTTAGACTTCTCCTTCTTCTTGGAGGCCAGAGAGATGAATGGGAACTTGCCAGATGGGTCAATTGGGGTGTTGGTGACATTCTTTTCTGCCAGATCTTTCAGGTATTCCTGGCGGGTCCGAGTTGCCATGGCCCGAAACTTCTCTGATTTATGAGCAGCGTTTTCTGCGTTAATCACTTTGGCCAAAAGGAAGTCCCTGAACACATTTGACTTAGGGAAAGTGACCCCTTTGGGGATGGGAGGTCCAAAGGAAGGCACGTCTCTGGACCTGGTGACAGCCACACTAAGAGACAAAGCAAAGGTGAGAGAGGAGCGTCAGTCTCCTGAGCCTCGCGGCACGAGAATAAAATACACTTTCTCAAAGACAAAGACATCCCTCAGGAGGAAACTGTCACTGCCCAACAAGAAACAGTACATACTTCTATTTAACAGGAACACACCTTTCCATTCAACCACATTTAGGATTTAGGATTTAGAGAACATAAACTTTTCTGGTGGCCAAAAAACCCCAAAAGGCTTACAGTAAAAAAGTATTTCACTAACAGATAGTAAACCAAACATAACTCCATGAAGAAAAAGTTCATTGTAATATTCTACTTTTAAATACCTACTGATCATTTCCAAGCAGGGGTTATTATAATCAGCGTAACCTTTCACAACAGGCATAGATTTTGTAAGAACACAAATGTGGTCTCCATTTTAGACGTGATGCCTATATATGTGGACAGCTTATAATGAAAAATATCCAAAGATGCAGGACATAAAAAAAATGGATTAAATTGAAAAAAATTCAACAAACATTACTTGTTGACCTATGCAACCAGACCAAAAAGCATAATTTTAAAATGAAAATTGAAATTTCAGTAAGTATTAAAATGATTATGATTTTTACAGTAATAGCAGCCATGTTTTAAAATTGTATTTTGGGGGCACCTGGGTGGCTCAGTCCAGTACGTGTCCAACTTTGGCTCAGGTCAAGATCTCACGGCTCTCAGGTTCGAGCCCCGCATCGGACTCTGTGCTGACGGCTCAGAGCCTTGAGCCTGCTTCATATTCTGTGTCTCCCTCTCTGTCTGCCCCTCCCCGCTGCTTGCATTGTCTGTCTGTGTCTGTCTCTGTCTCTCTCTCAAAAATAAACATTAAAGAACTTTTTTCTTAAAATTGTATTTTAAGCTGAGCTATTCTTTGGTCCACTTTCTCTACATTTGGTATTTGATTCTGATAATTTATTTGTGAGGAAAATATTTTCCTTTTCCTCCTCCTTTAGGCAAGATCAGTTTGAGAAATCCTGCCCCAATCACTTCTTCTGCATAATACTGCTAAAATTGGGCCTAAGATAAGGGCCATATGAGCATCTGTAATAACCTATTATTTTTAATTTCAAAAGAAAAAAAATCATGTTTTTCCTAAAACAGTAACAACAGAAGTTAAATGGAAACAGAAAGGTTCTGTGTTTTCTACTGTGTTCTCACGGATCTCATTCTAGGACCTTAGCAAAGTCTGAGAGGGCTGGAAATGATGATTCTAACAGAGCAAACATCTCTCTTTTCAAATTACCTAATTATTTAAAAGTGAGTCCATATGCAATTGTACCAACTATTAGGGCAGCAATACACAATGCTTTTTCTGCATTTCCAAAATGGAAGAGTCATAATCAGAGAGTGTACATCTTTCAAAGTAAATTGAAGAACTCTGGTTCCATTACTATTTTTGTTTTGTTTTAAGAAGGGTTTACTTTAACATATTTAGCTTTGTGTTTCAAAAAATGATTATTTCTTGTGACAACAGGAGAAATAAATAAAAATCAGGAACCTCAGGACAGAAGGTACCTATTTTGTCTGAAGATGCCATGGAATGCCCTATTTGTTGGTTTTCATAAATGTACTTATTTATTTATTTATTTATTTATTTATTTATTATTTTAAAGGACTATTTAGTTCACTTCATGACAAAGAAAGCTGGCAAGAAACACTCCCTTTTCTAACTGGAGAAGGGAATCCGCAGAACCTCCATATGCATTTTAGCCTAATTAGACCAGTCTTAGAAAGGCAATTTTTCTCATCTATTGTGAACTGTCTGGCTTCAATGCTGACAGCTGTATAATTTTAATTTGATCATTTTTTCAAAAGTCAAGCAAAAGATGCTAAAATCCAGATATGCTAGCTTTTCTAAGAGGAATCCTGTAAGGATCCAGAAATACTCATTTTTAAATCGGCAATTTCTTCTCTTGCTAATTTCACTTCAAATTGTCACTCTTTCTCAAGAAGCAGCTGTGGTTTTCTCTTAAATAAGGAGAGGAAAATGCTTATCAGGGGGCACCAATATGAGCACCATCTATCCATTTGCCCCTTAAACTTACTTAAGGTTTTTTACAGATCTACTTATTAACTGTTAGAACTTTAGACAAACATATACTGAAAACCCAGTGATAATTAGAAGCCTCTAGAATGAACTATGAGGGAAAGAACTGAATCTTGAACATATAATTATCGATGAATCATCATGGTAGGGAGGTAAATGATATAGGAGCTAAGATCAGCTTTGCATCATTAGAAACAGAACACTTATGGAAGATAAGGAAGATGATACCCTGGGATGCTTTTTTCAAACAAAGGGTTTCATTTTGGGTTCATCTAACTTCAAGGTTTTCTACAAGGTTAAAAGCTCATTAATTTAGATGCCACAGATTCTGAACTCCTGATAATAAGGCCTGCTTTAAGCTCAGCCGAAAGTATTTTTGCCTCTAAGAAGCCTTTCTAGAACTTCAGTTTGCTATATATAGATGCTTAAGATGTATTAATTATAAATGGTTCTTGCTATTTTTAAAAGCAGATTCCAAAGGGCTTCTGCTTGGACACTCGTTAGCCTCATAGGCAATACTCTGTCTCCTCAGAAATAATACATTCTTTACAATCACAACCATGCCTTATGTGATCAGCAGTATTGAGGACTAGGATGTTCTACTCAGGAGGGTTACCCAGCAGCCAGAAGTTCAGAGGCTGAAGCAATTAGGGAAAGGTAGCACTGGAAGAGAACACAGAGAATTCAGTGTTCCTTGAACTGTCAATAAAATCTTGAGTTTCATCTTAAAATTCATCTTGAACCTGCATTCTGCTGAGGAGTATCTGCATCCGTTTTAACACAGAAATATGCTCTGTCCCTCAAACCCTGGGAGTATGACCGAAGGACCAGGAAGGTGTCCTGAGTTTTACTGATGTTTGGCCTATCCTTGAACCTCTATTTGAGCCGCTGCTATGAATTCTTCACCTCTCCAGGAAACAGGCTGTGAGGAGTAAAGTGATGTGCCCAGAGCCTCTCATAGAGAGCCAGGACTGGAATTCGAACTTCTGGATGGCCAGCAGCGTGCTCTATGACAAGACCATACTATTCCCCCTGAAGGAACGTTTTTAAACCTTGCACTCTTGAGGCACTTGCAAAAGGGACCATCCGTCCACAAGAGTCACACTGTGGAAGAGACCACCATTAGGCTGGGCTTCATAGCATTTGCTGGCATCAAAGACCCTGGATAAAGTAGCAGATCTTGACACCCAAAGCCAATTTCAAGATGATACATAGGAATGTTCCAGAGAAGTCTGAACAGAAGTCTTCTCATGGAAAAAAAGTGAGAAGACAACAATGTCTGAATTTCTGAAGCACCGTGGAAATTGCAATAAACAATTCCAACTCCAAATTTAGAAGGAAGAGGACTCAATGTCAAAATGGTAGAGGGAGGTTTCCCCTTCTTGGAGCCTGGATCAGACTGCCAGTTTGGGGAGCATTCTGAGAAAGCAGGCCCTGGCAAAGGACAGGAATGACCAGCGGCAGAACAAATGTGTGCCTGTCATTCACTCCCTGGGGGGCTCTTGACTTCTAATAGGATCAATTCCCCCACACTCATGGGGCACCTACTCTGTGTCAGGCACTGTGCGCATGTTGAGGATCAAGGATGAGAGGTCACACAGGCTCAGCCTTCCAGCAGCTCAAAGTCTAGTGCGGCTACATCCAGTGGTTTGAGAGCTCTTGTGGGAGGTGTGGGGTGCTACTGAAACCACTTAAGAAAGGCATTTACCTAATAATCCTGGGAGGGCAGGGGAGCCCTCCCACAAAAAGAAAAGCAAGAATTCGTCAGGTGAAGGAGGGGCAGGGGTGTGTAGGAAGAGGCATTCTGCACTTCTCCCCAAATGGTTTTAAACACCAAGAGTGACATATTCAGGTTTTTGTCTCAAAAAGGTCAGCTACACTGGACAATAGGGATGCTGACTGGGGCTTGAGATGGACCTTCTGAAAAAATCTCCACCACTTGACCCACTTTGATTTTTTTTCCTCCTAGCTGAAGCTTGCATATTTACTTATTTTTATTCAAGAAAAGAAGGGCGTGCACATTTAATATGCACACACCACACTCCCTGCCTACACTAGATACTTTACTTATGGGATTTCAAGTAGATGTCAAGCAACCTTCCGCTGCACAGAAAGGGAAATTTAAGATCTGAGAGGTTTGACAATCTGATCTGATTCCAAGTGCTGTTTGCACTATATCATACTGCTGCCTTTCAGCATTTATTATATTTTAACCTCTGAATATGGAAATCTTTGAGAGGAGAAACCTACATTTCTACCTTTCTAAACATACTGACCACAATTTAACACTCGTTTTCAAGGCTCAGGTCATTATAACCACTTACTACTACACTAGTTTTAAAACTAATAATTCTTTAACGTCATCAAATAGTGAGTCAGTGTTCCAATGTTCAGTTGCTTACGATGTCCTAAAACTTTAAAAATCTTTTTATCTAACATGGGTCCAAATAAGGCCCACACAACACTGCAATTTGTCTTCTTCTTCTTCTTTTTTATTCTGTTAATTCCCCTCCACTTCTCTCATTCTCTCTTTTATTTCTTGTATTTACATGTTGAGGAAACAGGGCTGTTTGTCACACAGAGTTGCCTGGAGTCTGAGTTTTGCTGAATACAGGCATGTTTACATGAAGAACATGTAAACTGCCTCCTCCAGAGGTTTGATCAGATTTAGGTTCAATGGTGGGGGAGGGAACAAGACTAATTCATAGGTGCGGTTGTATCCTTCCATTATGAGACACACATTTCTCTCTTTTCGTGACATCTGCAACCTCTGAAGATCAGTGCCTGGGTCTCTTAACTCACGAGTTACTAAAAAATGCTGGGAAAAATTTTTACAGCGTGTTTTAACAAAGTGAGGCCCTCAGGGGTGAGCTAAGTATATTCGGTCCTTTGTTTCCAAACCAAATGACTCCAGACTGCTGTGCTTACTCTTCACTTTGAGGTGAAGAGTTTTTCTACATCTCAGGAATCACTTAGTGATGTCTCAGCACATCCTTGCCACTGAACCGTTCTTCATCTTTTTATTTGTTGCTTCTAATCTGCTCTATCAACCAGGACCAGATAATTAAGCTCAGTGTAATGATACAAATAAAATAAGAGACCGGGGGCTCTCTTATCAGGTATGAGCATAAGCTTTAGTACAGACGTAGTGATTAATTTCTGAGTTCTTGGCTATGTCTACCGTTCAAGGTTAACTGGTCTCTGGAATTAGTTAGAAATAGTCAGTTTTTCCTATTATAAATAAATTATAAATTATAAACTTTCCAATCCCTAGAGAGATAGAACATCCATTATTTCAGGACCTCATTTCCACATCCACCATAGGATTTTTCTCTCATTGTTCCCCTGTTATATCCCAGGGCCTAGAATAGTGCCTAGCATACACATGATAAGAGCTGCAAAGAGCTGGTGAAAATAAATGAACAAGTTCCAAAGTTGTCTTTTTGTATACAAACTAATTTGCATGGTGACATCGGGTGAATTCTCCTTAAGCTCTCTTTATACCGTGCTACCGGATGGCCTTGCATTCCAAAGGGCTCCACTGCCTCGTAACCCCATCTATGGCAGCACCTTCTTCTGGCACCTGCCACCCCCCACCCTTTCCTCTGTCTACACTTCTGTCTACACCACTGGCCACTCCTAGAATTATTTCTTTTTCTCCCCCACTGAATTTCCTCCATCTATGCTCTAAAACATATGCCAAACCCCATTTTGTCAGTTCAACGTTCCTTATAACTTCAGCCTGTACGGACCCCGCACTTCTCCACCTGATCACAGCAAGAAGCTCCTTTGAGAAAACCCCTTTTGTGCTTTCCTCAGCACACGTGCCAAGGAGATGTCAATAAGTACATGTGAGTGTTCTCTGGGGAAAAAGCTCAGAACAAGAGATTTTCAATGATAAAAAGTATTTGAATCCCTCTAACTGTATCACTGTAGAGTTAAATTAGATTTAAATCTAATTTAGTAGAAATCAATGCAGCTCTATAAACTTTTCAACCAAAGTACCGTAAATAAATGAAAGAGGCCCATAACTTCATATCCTTAGTATTCTGGGGAGTGGCTGGGGTATGAGAAAAACTCACAGGTACAGAAATTCTTTGGAAGACCTATTCTGCTTCATGATACATTTATTTTCAGAGAACATAAACCCTTCACACTCTTTCCCCCAAGCATTAACTACAAGAGAGTTGCCCTATCTGCTCTGGGACCTGAAGCATCTCCTGACATCCCCACACACTTCAGGAAACATGCCTACCTCACTTTGAGATGGACTGAGAACAATCAATATACCTCAAATTAATAACAGGAAAAGATCTCTACTTTCGTTTCTTGTGATTCCTTTTAGTGATACTGCAAGTTGGTACGTGCTCTTGGATTTGCAAAAGGCCCAAGTTCACAGTTTCTAAGCAGGGCACTGGGTCTTCAAACATGCTTGGCAACTAGGAAATCCCAGGCCAGCTCATGTGCCATGAGCTGGGGTGTTCACTGTCTTCCCACAAAGGGTCCAGCATCACATTGCATGGTGGGGCTAAGAAGATGGGCTCGCCAGGCAGCAGATTAAAAATAAGAGAGATAGCAAAAAGCATGGTTTTCAAGGCTGGGGTGGGGAGTTTTAAAAGAACAAGACAGGGGTGCCTGGGTGGCTCAGTTGGTTGAGTATCCGACTTTGGCTCAGGTAATGATCTCATGGTTTGTGGGTTCAAGCCTCTGTGTGGACAGCTCAGAGCCTGGAGTCTGCTTTGGATTCTGTGTCTCCCCCTCTCTTTGCCCCTGCACCCCCCCCCAAAATAAATAAACATTAAAAATTAAAAAAAAAAAAAGAATCAGACAGACATCACTTCCTTCCTTAGCAAAGTGTTGAAGAAGGTTGAGAGACCTTTCCTCATGATCAGTCTGTTTAGACTTATCCTGGCCATATTTTACATACCTTAAAAAGTGACACTCAATTCAGTCATTCAAAAGCTTTTAAAAAGCATGTCTGGAACAATCCGAGTATATGAGTCAACTTTTCCAGTTGCAACTTTTATGAAATCTAAACATTATTTCCAATGAAAATCAAACATCCTAATTGAGATGAGCTGTAAGTCTAAAATGCACTCCAGATTCCAAAGTCTTACTCCAAAAATATGTAAAATAGGTCAGTAATTTTTAAAACTTAAAAATCACCTATTGAAATAATAATTATTTGGACATACCAGGTAAATAAAATGTATTATTGGGTCAGAAACTATACTGCTAAAATTAATTTTACCCATTTCTTGTTACTTTAAAAAGTATGGCTATTAAAAAATACAAAATTAATACATGGCTTGCATTACATTTCTACTAGACAGCACTTCATGTAGACAAGGGCTTTTAAAGAAGAAATCTCTGAAACAAACCGCGAAGCTTTTCACTCCCAAACATCATAGTGACCATTTCAAAAGGGGTTAGCTTTCTATCAGAGTTCCATGAAATCCTTGCATAAATCCAGTACAGAGTGTGTTTCAAATGCTTGGGGATATTTCCTAAGTGCAAATATCCATCCCTCCCAGGTACAGTCAAATGTTCTGCACTTAAGTCTGTCATTCTATTCTAAATAATAGCCATATTATTCTAAATAAAGCAGCTTCCAGGGACCAGATTCTTGGTAAGAGGCTGCAGATCTAGGTCTGTTCTGTTGGAGTTCCCACCCCCTTAGCCCCAGAGTTCTGGAGTGGCTTGTAGGTCAGCAGCAAGGGCAGCAAAGACCTGTGCTTCACAGGGCATGTGAGCAAGGCAACATGGCTGAGCAGTGAAGGGGCTGGGCTCTAGAATCAGACTTAGTGCATTACAATCTAAACTGCCTGGTACTAGCTGACCTTGGGCCAGGGACCTAGCCCCACTGCTTAAGCTTCCTCACCTGAAAATGGGGGACAAAAACAGTACCTAATGCATGGGTTTTACAAATTAAATGAGGTAACCCATGTAAAGTGCCTAGAAATAGTGCTGGGCTTATCACCAGAGCCCAACATATACAGTTATTAGGGGCTGTGCAAGGAAGGTAGTGGTTTACAGCAGTCCGGAGTAACCTTTCCTTGTTTTGTTCCCTGAGCTTGCTTGCTCCCCTCCCGTAATTAACCTGCACTGACC
The DNA here is from genome assembly GCF_023721935.1 of Panthera uncia. Taxonomy (NCBI): domain Eukaryota; kingdom Metazoa; phylum Chordata; class Mammalia; order Carnivora; family Felidae; genus Panthera; species Panthera uncia. The sequence continues at coordinate 29,543,226 of NW_026057582.1, forward strand.
CCCAAAAGTAGACAGCTGTGGCTCTCACAACAAACCAACTGTCAGTCTGTACTGGCCACTTTCTGGGTAGGTGGCTTTATTAATTTAAAAACAAATATCCAGCATTAGCAAAGCCTAATCTTCCAAATTAAGGATGGAAAGACAGGATAAAATTCCATTACTTTAAACAGACAGATTCCTATTAGAAATATCTGGTTAATGCTAGAATAGCCTGACACATCTTCTTGGTACTATGACCATGTTGACCCAGCAATTCAGGTTCTTATCTTTGTCAACGCCCAAAGGCCTCTTGCAGATAGATGCTTGAAGTCGGACACTCACGAGACTGGGTCGACATGGGACACTGAAACAATTCCACCAAGTGCTTACTAGTGCATACAAATACTTTGAAGACTGTAGTCAGAAACGTTAGAGTGAATCAAACCAGTCTTAAAGCAAGGGTCTGGGCTTTTTAGACAATAGTAATTAAAACAAAACTTCTCTACTTATTACATCATTCTTCTCTGCTCTTGCCACACCAAATGCAAAGTATAATTAGCAAGATGAGTAATTAGCTGGTGACCAGATGGTATGGACCAAGGACACCACCTAAGGAGGAGGTGCAAATGGCAACAGCAGGTGTCTAACCAGCGTGTCTGGGCAATGTCAACGCCATCGGGTGACATCATCGCGTGAATCGGCCATCCACACACATAGTTTAAAGACAGAAGTAAATGGCAATAGACTTCCCACTGCTGCTTGAGCAAGTGGAGCAGGATGGCCCCCCACCCCCCCGCACGTGACCCCTGACCCCGCCCACAAGGCTGCTACCAGGGTGCAGGTAGGTACCTGTAACAAACACTGTCGGTGCAGGGGTTGTGAACCCTGACGATGACAAAAACGTGCTGGAAGTGGGATCGGATGTTTTTTGGGCTGAATGGCTGTGCTCCGGGCTCTTGGAAAACAATTGTGACAATATCATTTCCAATGTGCCGCTTCCGTAGGAGCTGAAAGAAAAAATAAGCAAATGACATAAATGACAACACTCTGCTTTTTTCCTCCCCGATTCCCTTACATAACTGTATTTAAAACATTCACCATTAATCAGGGCATGTTAAGGTAGGTAATCTACAGTTACTGTCAATAATTTAGCCCATCCTACTCCCTCCGAGGAAGGTTACAGAAATGAATATTCTGAAATTTGCATAACACGTAGAGCCCATTCAGGAGCTAACCAATATCTGGCATCTTATGCCAAGTTCCAGCATCTCCAAATTCTCAGTTTCCATAACAACAGTTTTGTTCCATTTTCACAGAAGAAAGAAACTTGCCACAGGGAAGATTTTTTTAGAGATGAGAATGGCTGAAGTAATTACACTGCAATTTATGTTCTGGTTTAATTCACTTCATTTAAAGAAATGTGGCTAAGGTGTTTTCCAATATGCTTTTTGTGTTACAAGCTGGGAGTGCAGAAATTACTAATGTTCCAGAATATAAATGTAACGATTTCAAAGCAGGTCAAATTTCAAGTCTAAATAGTTTTTTAAATTGCTTAAGACCACCTTCTGTTTCACATTAAAAAGTGTTTTGGAAGGTGGCTTTCAAATTTAGGCACCCCAACTCATGCTAGGCCAGTGACTTTCCAAGTGGGGTTTATTACATATTTAAGTCAACAGTGTGAAAAAAAAGTTGAACAAAATTTGCATTTCTCGTATTTATTATATAGAGGCTCTTACAAGGAGGAAAATAATGAGATATAACATTATATCAACTATCTGTTAGGCATAAGCTTACATTTATAAACTGTTTTTTTAAATTCGCCAGTGACTTTAACTTACACAAATTACATACAAGTAAAATCAATGATCTAGTATTAGCTGTTAGCTGGGAGAAACAATAGCCTTTTAGATTACGGTTGAGAATTGGGAGTTAGAATGTTCCAGAAATGTACTTTTAACCTTAGGAATTTCAAAGCATCCCAAATTATCCTCTAATGAGGCCATTTAGTTTCATTTCTAAACATGATATATTATTGGATGTTACAGAAATAAAGATGGTCTGTGCTGATGGTTATACAGAATGTACCCATTATTAAACATTATTCATCTACTCAGAATCTCGGGCATACAATGTGTCTATGTATTATGTCATTGCTGCATACATGATGTCATTGCTTTTGGATGCAATGTCATTCTTTATTCCAAATATTGCTTGATATGTAACACTAATATCTTAATAAAGGACCCAAAGAGAAATAAATCCATCTGTCCATCTCACATTATATATAATGAAAGACAGTATTTATAAACAAATTCCTGCCACAAGATTTTAAAAGATATTTTGTTTTTGTTTTTTTCCCCAAGCATAAAGTGATCTACAAAGAAGAAATAAATTCTCTAGCTAGCGAATTAAAATTTCTTAAAATGCAGCAGTACCAATCACTCTTTTATTCTGAAATAGGACCTAATAACACTTTCACCTTGACTGGACCCCCAAATTAAATAATTTAGACAGCTGTCCATTTTAATGCCAACTCATGCTGCTCAACACACTTCAACTCATTTAATTGAATCTTAACTAAATTTTTCACCCTTCCATACATCTTCCCTTTCTCTGCTGTGTACTCAGGTAGGATAAGCCTTTAAATACTACTTGTGAATGTCCTGAAGTTTTTTGACCACTTACTGGTTAAAGTAAGAAACACGTTATTTTTCTTAGCATGATGCTTTCCTATCAGAGTAATGGAGAACTTGGAATTTGCATAAAACGAATTGTCAACAAGTTCTAGATCATGGAATTTATCTTCAATAGGTTTATTTTAGATTTGTAGCTGATTCATTGCTTTGCTGCCTGTTTTTGATTACTTTCGTAATCACAGCAAAGCAAAATCTCATTACCTGGATTTGCGATTTAATCACACCTGCAGTGACAAAGTGTTAGATCAGATCAGTATTTGGTTAAATTTTGTGAAAGACGATGTGATTCATTCTGCAGCTGGCCTATGTTCTGTTAGCACAAAAGCTGACAATAACAAAATCTATATCCATTTTAAGGTCAGAGGGAATACTGGACCGCTTGTGTTTATAACAGCTTTTGAAAGGAGATGCTGTTAGCTCTCGTACTCTTTTAAATGTCAGTTTGGTATCATTTATTTTGCAATATTTTTAAAAAACAACTACCATATACCTTCCAAAACAATACTGCCAGTTTCCATGTTGCTCTGTAACAATGCGCCACTTCTTAGTTTCCTCATTTACTACCTCATCGACCACATTTTAGTAATGTGCTTTTAGACTTTTTTAAAAGACACCATGTATGATGTATGCAAATGCAAGGGTTTTTTTTATGTTCTTTGCTGTCCTCCTGACAAACATTAAGAAAAAAACCTTTTTCTGAGATCCCACTGACATTTATTCCGATTTGTCTCCAAGTCAGTGTACCAAACCTTTGAAATCTGAAATGACACATCAGTACTTTCCTGCTTTGTCTCCTGGCCTCTTGAGATGGAACTTCACCCACTCATACATGTTCTCTGCAACACTGCAGGGTCACCTAATCACCATGATTTTAACTTGTTCTCTTCGGATTCCATGAAAACCTCAATCCCCGTGGGTGAAAAGCAAATGATTAATTCACAAAGCCATCCAGCTGGCTGTTAACCTAGAATCTGGGTCTCTTCATTTGTTTTCAGCTCATTTGCTATTCGTTATTTCCGCAAAGTACAAAAGCTTCCTGCTGCGGTGACAGGTGCAACATTCAATTCTGGTTTCAGATTTTACAAACTTGCCACTTAGGCTTCTGGGGGAAACGAAAAAGGGTAGGAAACACAGACAACACCGGGATCTCTTACCTGTTGCTTGTTATTAGGTGTGTATGGCAGCATGGTGGAAACATGGAACATAATTTCATAGTCTTTGTATGTTGTATACAGAGAATGGGTTCCAGTGGAGTCAGCTACAGTAAAAAAAAATAGATATAATGATGAGATGACTGTAAGAATGGGAAAAATAGTTCATTTAAGAAAAATATCTCCAAAAAAAGAAAACAAAGGAAATCGTTTAGGATGAAAAGATGCTAGATAAGAACTAGCATCAGTGTTCTTACCCATTTTTTGTATCTGATTCTCTTTGGCGGTCCAGGGAAGCCTGGGTCCCTTCTCAGAACAGTATTTATAAATGCACGAAACAAACTACATCTGATTTCAATAGAAATCAATTATACTGAGAAACAGTTATCAAAAATAATTTTAAACTATAATAGCATTAGATTTCTGTAACAAGTTTTAGCAATTGATCGAACAGAACTACTATAATTCTGAAGTAGTGATGTGCATAAGCAGTAGTTTGAGGGATCTCCAAAAAAAAATACAATATGGAAATATCTATGCTCTCAACTTGCAATACAATCGTAGGTAGAACTTACGCAACTGTGGTTTGTTGCCCACATTCATAATTGAAGGAAGTCCTAAATTTTAATTAGGGGTCAGTGAAAACAAATGTAAAATGATTTCCCGTCCAAGTTCACACACCCCTGAACTCTGTCCACAGATGTCAGGTTAAGACCGCCTTTTCCAATATTTCTGATTCAAGCAAGAGAGTTGTTTTATTCTTAACAAACAGATGAAAACTTAATAGGTCTGTAACCTGAATAACAAAGGTATTATAAGCAATGTCCAACAAGTTTTTATAGACTGTGTTCTGCTTTCATCTTCCTTAAGGGAGAGCAACCTCTACTCCCTTAATCATCAACAAATCAATTGCCCAGAAATAACCAGAAACCAGAGAAGAGAATTATTAGCTGTCCAACCGAAAGGGAGCGTCTCTGGTCTTAAAGGACCTGGACTTGCAGGCTGCTAAATGACATTAGTGCGTTTGTTTGTTCATGCTGGGTAAATTCGAGCCTCATCAACCATACCGTTGAAGACCAGAACGTTTTACTGCACTTCGGGGAAGCTGCAAGACAAAGCCTCTGGTATACACCAAGAGGCAGTAGTTCTCAAAATTTAGCATGCACACTGGCATCTGGGGAGCTGGTTTAAAAGGCAGATTTGCATGCACCACCCCCAGAAATACTGCACAGTGGGTACAGGGCTGGGCAAAGGAATCTATTTTAATAAACACCCCCAGGGTGACTGTGATGCAGGAGCTCTGCTGCCCTTAGGCGCTGCTCCACAAACAGACCACAATGGTGGCTTGCAGACAGGCTTGTAAACATGTTCTAGAGCCTGGAGCTTCAACCTCGAGCTTCTTGAAGGAACTTAATCTTTGAAGCTGACATAAAATGCAAAGGGTTAAAAACAAGCTAAAACTGAAATAAAGCACAGACTATTTTTCAAAAAATTGCTAAAATATGTACCAACAGATAGCCTCCCAAGAAAAAAATATCTTCTAAATGCTAATGGCCACCAACACAAAAAACTATAAATTACTGCTATAAATAATTGGACTATCTAAGACACGCCTTAAGTACGAAGAACATATCTACTTTTAAGGGCTCTACTTATAAATAACTTCTGAACCGATTAGTACATTTTAAACCTTAAAGCGAATGTGTCAGCTTTGACGTGTACTTACATGTGTTTCAAGTCAATTTGGGGCAAAATTAATGAACTAGAAAAGAGACTGTCATCCAGAACTCATGTGTTACATTTTGCTTTGTATGTCTGCCTAATTCTAAAAGAATTACTGCCAGAGAGGAAAGCTGATGTGGAAGACAACCCTGAAGGTAAACTTGCTTTTCTACTTCTGGCCCGCTCTCGCTGTCCTTTCTGGGTGCCTCATTTATGTAATAGACGCTGCTTCACCAGCCTTTTTCTGGGGACCTCTGGAAACCCTCAAGTTTTGCTGATAATTTTAAACAGTTTGAACAGTTCCAAAAGCTTCAAAGGTGAAACAAGAGTCAAAACAATGAAATTTTCCTTTCCGAGCCATAAGGAATTTCAAAATCCTGAAAATACTATATAAGTAACAGAATTGTTAAACGTTACCAGAAAGAATGGAAAACGAATGTTTGCTATATTTCCCAAAGAATAAAGCATCCAATGTTTCTATTATTATATTTTTAGTGACCCGGAAACCCTGAAACCATGAAAAACTTAATTAGCTTGGCAATCAGGAAAAAATGAAAATGACAAAATTCCATTTTGCTCTGGGTAAAGAATATATATATTGAAAAATTTATAATGGGAAATATGCTTGAGAAGAGGGGTGGAAAGAAGATAATGCTCCTTCTTATCTGTATGGAGCTTTAAAAGTAAATTCGGGCATCTTATGGGTCATCTTGATAATCATGTGATTTGCCTCCAAATCATACTACCAGTGGGTGGCATATACCCACTAATAAGGTCAACATTCTATGCTAAGTCATGGAAAGTAAAATTTCTAATATTCAGTGTAGATGATAAGAAGACACTGAATAATTAAGGAACAATAATATTTTTCTCTGCTGCTTTCAAAAAGTGTAGATATGGGATAATATCCTACATTAGGCATTTCTATTTGAAGACTGTGATGAGAGAGCACAAGGCAAGCTGAGGACAAAGCACAAGTTCAGCACACCCTCCTCCCCTGCCCCCCAGGTGGGATACATGTGACATTCCTCAGGCACTCCGGGCTGCCCAAGAACAAAGGAAAGGAAAGAAAACAAATGGTCAACTGGTAAGAGATCACAGTCATGTAGGACACAAGTCTCCATCAGTTTATAAATGTCTTAGTAAATTACTAGAAAAAGGCAATCTTATCAATAGCCTAATCTCCAGAAACCTATAGACTCAGTTGCCTGGAGCCCCAACATCACCTTCCCCTCCACAGTGATGTGGGGAACAAAGGCAAGAAGGAAATGGCAGGTAAAATTAAATTTCTTTATAACCTGCAGCCCACTGACAAATACTTGAGACAAATATAGAGTATAACATTTCTCTAGGAACCCCCTACAGTTGTAATGTCTGATGCCTTACTAGAGGGAAAACAACCTTAGCTTGACAAGAGCTAGGCCTCTCGTGTATTATCAGTCTTTAGTATATGAAAGTCCTTCTGGAGGCCTCCTTTTTGCCTTTACCTCCCCCAGTTCCATAGCGTATCACCAGCCATTCTTCACAACTCCAGTGCAGCTCTTTCTGCCCATGGGTCCTGTCCCTGCACTTTAATAAAATCACCTTTTTGCACCAAAAACATCTCAAGAATTCTTTCTTGGCCATCGGCTCCAGACCCTCATCACTCCAAAACCCCATGAATGGTATGAATAGGTTAATACGTTTGTAGAGCAGTTTCAGAGACAGTGTCATAATCATCTCTGACTTCTCTTTTGGGCTCAACTCCTTTACTTTTCTGTAGGCTGAAACTTGGTTGATAAAGTGTATGTATACGAATCTGGATAAGGAAAAGTAATTAGATTTTTTTTACAACCATTTTGCAGTCACTAACGGATGTATCCAGAGTTAAGAAAAGCTAGATGAAGGAAAACGGGCCTATGCAACTTGATTTCAGGAAAGTTCCTAGTTTTAAATATTTATGAACACAAGAGAAAAGTAATCTTGTTACCTAAACTCATGCAGACTAAATAAAGTCAACAGAAGGAAGAAAGCTTAAGTTCCATTTATTAAATGTCCTCACCACGAGAGAACACATCAAATGTAAGATGAAGTCAGATAGCCTGTAGATCTCATTTTTATCCTTTTATTTAACTTGAAATATAATCATTGTCAGTTGGCTGCTGGGGACCAACCCTTTAAGACCCCTGATCCCCTGTCTATGCAACCTTGCCTCAGGGTCTGGGGAATGCAGAAGTCAATGCTCAGAAACAGAGTCAGGGCCAAGAACGGACATCTGGAACACTGGCATCATTCGAGATGAGACACACTTCTGCCCTTGTGGCACTATTTCACTCACTCACTAATGAAGTATTTGGGGAAATCAAGAATTCTACCTGCTCTGGCATCTATCGTATTTGCTAATATTCTTTCAATGTACATTTAGACACAGCCAGCAGATGAGTTACTCTGCTTTAATGAGGGTGGAATAAAGAAGAGTTTATAGCAGTACCCTTGGCCACAGCAGGTGCATTCATATGGTGTCAGTTTCAGGATATGCGAGGGTGCATGTGAACATACCTGGGACTCAAGGCATCTCAAAATCAGTAGCACGTTGAGAGATGACGAAGGACAAGATGGGTGTGGGGTTGGTACTTCGGAATCAGCCACTAGTATTTTCTACCAACTCCTCACTTTGCGAGACACCTGCAATTACCTGGCTTCCCAATTTGGAAGTAAGAAGATCTGAATTTGAATGCCAGTGGCATCTTTGCTAAATGACCACAAACAAATCACATCACCTCTCTGCCCATTGATATTCTTGTTGCTGGAAGGATTAAGCGAATTAACGTATGTAGAGGTGCTAGCCCACAAAAGATGCTCAGGAAATGTGTTGATTAGAATTTGGAATTTTGTGCAGTTGAGGTGAAAAGTGTAGTCTCCTTAAACAAGGACTTTTATGTATTTTCATTTCTTTGCCAAGCACATCCCAGAAACACTCAGAGGAAAAACCTTACGTTAAAGTAGTTTGAAGTTGAAGGAGGTGAAGAAAGAGTCCTTTCCTTCATTCATCAGTGTCTCTGACTCCAAATGCCCTTTGCATATGCAGAGCATTTAAACAATGCTAGTTTTACCCCCTTCCCTATCGAAGTTTAAATATTCCAAATACAGGAGGATTTATTTCCTTGGTTTTTAAAACGCTGCTAACAAAAGGGGGAAGCAACAAGCATTCACTAATACTACAGCAAATTAACGAAGGCAAGGCTTGGAAGGAATGCTTACAAAGGGCTCCTAAAGTCTCCTCTGTTCTGACTTGACAAACAAGCCTCGTTCAGGAAATGATTTCCCAAATAATAATCCATATGCACAGTTATAAGTGAAGGTGGTCTCTAGCTTTCAAATAACACACTGCTTGGTGGGAAGTTTATTTTTGTATTTGCTGTAGAATGAGAGGACGGTAATTATCTAGAGGTTATACCATTCAAATAAGGAAACAAAGTAAGGAGGGGGAACAAAAACCCACTCCTGAAAATTTCTTCTTTGCAGAACTGTTCCACCCCGCCCCATTTGTAGCTTATTTGCTAAAAGACCTTACTTCTGAAAACAGGAAAATGGACTTTGTATGAAACACTGGCAAAGAGAAGAACCATTTCTTCTGAGCCTTTCCCTCTTTTACCAAAGTACTAAAATCTGAATATAATTGTAATGCATGACAAGTAGAGCTGTTTCATGAGTTGGCTTGGGTAATTTTAGCCCAAGGGCTGGAGAGAAAGGGAAGAGTCACAGGCACAAGGCAGAGAGCCCTGGGCTTCACTGTATTTAATTCCACATTTATGCTTTCTCTGAACACCTCCTTAACCACAGCACTAGGATCTGTTCCACCTCACTAGTGCTTCCTTGCTGTCTAACATTGGGCACGTTAATCTAAAGAAGCCAATTCTGTAAAATGGGGAGAACCAGTACCTAGTAAACACTTTGAGGAGTAAATGAAATGACAAACACACAGAATATCTGGGACCTCGGCTTCCACCAGAGGTAACTTGGTATATGGGACTTGTCCTCCCATCGTAAGTAACTAGAAAAACTGACGAAATATCTGAAACAACTTTTTTTCAGACATTTTACAATAGGCAGCATTGGATAGTGATCCCAGAGAAAAAAGAATAAAAGAAGATGAGCCCTCTGATCCCACCAGGTTTTCTACCTGGAGGAACTTTTGGAACAGCGGCACAGTGCACGGCTTTGAAGAGGGAAAGCCAAAATATACTGGAGTTCAGGAAGCCTGAGGTAGTTGATATTCGCAGGGCAGCGTACCAAAGGGGAGGAAACTACACAGTGAAAGAGGTTCAGAAATCCGCATAAGGGTCTCCTTGAGTCTTGGGCTCACGATGAAGCTGCACACACACAGAGGAAGATTCCACAAGCCAGGCAAAGGAAAACTATTAGGGTAGTGTACAGCATGGTGACCACGGTGAATAATACTGTATTGCATATCTGAAAGTTGCTAGGAGTAGATCTTAGATGTTGTCATCGCAAGAAAAAAGATTGTTTGTAACCTTGTATGGTGACACATGTTAATTAGACTTGTGGTGGTGGTCATTTCACAACACATGCAAGTATTGGATCAATATGTTGTACACCTGAAACTAACATAATGCTGTATGTCAATTATAACTCAGTAAGAGAAAGAGGGAAAAACTATTAGGCAAAGAAAAACCACCAAAGAATCGTAAGGCAAACAATTCTCACGGCTGACACAGGGTTGGAAGGCACTCAAGTTCTAACCAGCCACAGTAAAGAGACCTCATTGAATATGCAGGTCCTCAGACATAAGAAAAGTCATGCCTTAGTAGCAGAGCTACATTAGAGAGTAAACACTGCCCTGGGTATGCTTAAGAACAAGATTCATAAAGATCAAGCTGTTTTGTAAGTAACTTAACTGCTCACTAAAGCAAAACTCAACACTCTTTGAAGAAGACAACACAATCTAGACACTCAATCAGAAAACATTCAGAATATACACTCTCCAATCAAAAGTAACCAGATACATGCAGCACTAAAATGTAACTCAAAAGCAAGAGAAGATTTGTTAAATGGAGGCTTCAAATGACAAGGACGACAGAATTAGCATGCAGAGACTTGAACACAGCTATCATAAATACATCAAGGAGGGGCACCTGGGTGGCTCAGTCGGTTAAGTGTCCCAACTCTTGAGTTGGGCTCAGGTCATGATCTCGTGGTCGTAGGATTGAACCCTGCATCCGTGCTGGGATGCAGAGCCGGGAGGCTGCTCGGGATCCTCTCTCCCTCTAGCCCTCCCCCACTCACGCATTTTCTCTCTCTCTCTCTCTCTCTCTCTCTCTCTCTCTCAAAATAAACACTAAAAAAATAAAATAAACATATTCAAGGATTTAAAGGACAACATGAACCTAATGAAGATAAACTAGATAACTGAGAAGAGGACCAAATGCAATTCTGGCTTCTGGAGATGATAATATCTCAAATGAAAATTTCACTGGACTGGATTAACAGCAGATTAAGACACTGTAGAAGAAAAGCACAGTGAACTTGGAAGATATACTAATAGGAATTATCCAAATGGAAGCACAGGGAAAAAAAGTTTAAAAAAAATTAAAACAGCTTCATTAACCTGAGGTACACTAGTGAGTGATCTAATGTATGTATAATTGGAAATTCAGAAGATGGCAACAGAAAAAAAATGAAGATTGGCAATTACTACTTTTATTTGATGGAAACTATGAACCCACAGATCCAATCACACCTACAATGTCATATGTACAAGAAGTGATCCTACAGGAACACTTGTCCTGGAAAACATTTTCTCTTACTTATTATTTATTTATTTTGAAGATTTTTTTTTTTTTTTAGTTTATTTATTTTGAGAGAGAGAGAGCTAAAGAGAGAGAGAGAGAGAAAGAGAGAGCACAAGCATGGGAGAGACAGAGAAATTGGGGGGGGGGGGCGGAGGAGGAGAGAAAGAATGGGTCCCAAGCAGGCTCCACACTCAGTGCGGAGCCTGATACAGGGCTCGAACTCATGAACCATGAAGTCGTGACCTGAGCTGAAATCAAAAGTGAGACGCCGGACTGAGCCACCCAGGTGCCCCAGCATTTTCTGTTTTTAATGATTATACTGAAAGAGAGAGTTTCCTGACACAAAGTAAGGTTAGACAAAACGTGGTGAGATTATCTTCTAGCACACAGAGCAAAATCTTATCTTTGGGGGTGCCATGGCCAATGAGAAGCTGTGGGACGTGCAGAGGCTGGTTTTGACACTACTGGCTTGAAGTAAGAGAGATAAACATGCAAACTGCCTCTTTTAGAGCTTTACGATAGAAATACTTTCCGACTTTTTGTTCCCTGGAAGAAATCTGACACTCTGAAAGGACAGAAAAAGAAACTGTCTGCTCATTCCTCTGCTCATCAGCTATGCCCTGAAAGGTTACTAGGGGTCTTAAAGGAGGGCACCACAGTGAAAAGGAACCCTTCCCTGCTGAATATTACAGAACAAGTATGCTGCTAGAGGAGGTCAGCTAACCCAGGCTTATCCCCCTCTAGCCTGTGCAGCTATTGGGATTTTGAGGCAAAATATGCGTACAGTGCTTATTTTGTTTATTTCAGTGTCTTACTTGATGCCACACTGCTTAAGTATGGTCTTGCTATACTTTTCTCATGTTGCCTTTCATCATCAAGAGGCGGCTGGGAATGTGTGAACACACAAATAATACACAGTCTTAATCAATTTCCAATCTGGCCATTCATGCATAGAAGCAGGGTGCTTAGTACACTCTTCCCAGAAGCTTTCATATAGCTCTTCGTGGTGGTGGTAATTTATAGAACACTGCAAACTAGGACAACATGAATGAAGCGTATAGGGCAAATGTCAGAAAATCTGGGAAAGAAGAGCTCAGGACGTATTAAAATTTAACGTTTTACGCAATTGCAAGTAGAGTATGGAACGCTAAAATAATATTTAAGAGTCTAGGCTATTTATGGGCTTTAATAGTCTCTCCTGCATGTCGTTTCCAAGTTGGCAACAGCAAAACCATGGCAACAGGAAATTCTTCCCTGCAGTGGAGTTTATGAATGCTTTTCTGTTTTCATGACTCAACTCCTTATTTAATTTCCTGTACAGAAAATCGGAGATTACTATAGACTGCCATACAGATGTGCTAATCCAAAGACCCTCTCAAAGAAAAACAGGTCATAGGTGTCCATGGATGGATTCTGAGATAAAATTTAAAACTGCCTCCTCACAGACACACAGCAGACATCAACATACTGTAACCTAAACAGATGTTGGAGAACGTAACTATCTTATTAACGGCGCGGGGAATGGGAGCGCACAACCTTGTGTGTTCATGAGCCATAGCTAAAGAGACTGTTCCAGTATTGTGCTCTTAATCAACATATTTCAGGAGCCAAACTAATACCAAAGCTAAGAGGCCTATTTCCTTAGGGATTCAATTAGAGTACGAACAATAAAAATAGAAAAGAGGCAAACAAAAAAACCTCAATCTTAATAGAAGACAAAAATGAATAAGAAAACCCTTATCATGAAGATTGACTGCATCCATACGCATGGGGATTACAAGATAAATCAATGAAAGTAAAAAATTCCGGGGCTTATGACCAGATGGCTACAAGATTCTGGAAGTTTTAGTCGCTCTAACATTCACCTAACTATAGTGACATTTACACGACCCTACCCAGGAGCAATCCCGCGTGAGTTGCACCCCTGCCCTATCGCTCCATCCACGCTGCTGAGAACACCGTTTCTTTTTAACAGTCCGATCCTAGCTACTTTGATTACAGTCGTCAAATGTCCTGGGGCCGCGTCCTCCTTCTCTGGCTTCCTCTCCCCTGTCCCCGGCGGTGTTCTGCAGTAAACGGCAATATTGTTTTATGGGCAATCTAGCAGATGAACATCAACACAGCAGGGCGGAAATAAGCCTAGCAGGAGAGTGTAAGTATTTCTTACTTTTGGTGTCAAGCTGTGCACGGTACTTCTCAAATCCTTTGAGCCGAACGCGTTCTCCCAACAGCTGAAGGAATTCCTCAAAGGCCGGGCCGGCTGACTCATTGTTGTAGATCTCTTCTTCGGTGCTCTGTCCAGCTCTGCAGTACATGATGCCTACCTTCTGCTGATAGTTCAGCTGCAAAGAGAGGCGGTACGAGGCATATAAATACAGGCAGATCCAACAGGCACATGAAAAGATGTTCAACGTCGCTCCTCATCAGGGAAATACAAATCAAAACCACACTCAGATATCACCTCACACCAGTCAGAGTGGCCAAAATGAACAAATCAGGAGACTATAGATGCTGGAGAGGATGTGGAGAAACGGGAACCCTCTTGCACTGTTGGTGGGAATGCAAACTGGTGCAGCCGCTCTGGAAAGCAGTGTGGAGGTTCCTCAGAAAATTAAAAACAGACCTACCCTATGACCCAGCAATAGCACTGCTAGGAATTTACCCAAGGGATACAGGAGTACTGATGCATAGGGGCACTTGTACCCCAATGTTTATAGCAGCACTCTCAACAATAGCCAAATTATGGAAAGAGCCTAAATGTCCATCAACTGATGAATGGATAAAGAAATTGTGGTTTATATACACAATGAAATACTACGTGGCAATGAGAAAGAATGAAATATGGCCTTTTGTAGCAACGTGGATGGAAATGGAGAGTGTGATGCTAAGTGAAATAAGCCATACAGAGAAAGACAGATACCATATGGTTTCACTCTTATGTGGATCCTGAGAAACTTAACAGAAACCCATGGGGGAGGGGAAGGAGAAAAAAAAAAAAAAACAGGAGAGGTTAGAGGGGGAGAGCGCAAAAGAACCATCATGCTCTGTAAACGTTATATCACAGGGAGGGTTGATGGGGGGTGGGAGGGAGGGGAGGGTGGGTGATGGGTAGTGAGGAGGGCACCTGTTGGGATGAGCACTGGGTGTTGTATGGAAACCAATTTGACAATAAACTTCATATATTGAATGAATGAATAAATAAATAAATAAATAAATACAGGCAGATCCACTGTGCCCCACTGAGATGCTCCTAACTCCTGGAGGGCACATGCCCAGCATGGCTAACAGGTCTCTTCTCTTCAAATCCTTCTGTTTTAATCCTTCTGTCCTCTAATCCAAAAAGTAACAGTGGAACCAGCATCTATAATTATAATCTTCACAAATTAAGAGAAAAGGTCAGGAAGATGAATTGAAATTTTCTGTATGTCAAGATAATACATCATGAGAACAGATGTTGATACTTTAGGGAATTTTCTCTGAGTGGATTACAAAGTACAAAATGAGGCTATAAAAAAAAAATAACAACAACAGTTGGACAACAAAAGGTAATTCTTTTTCAATAATTTCCGCCTTTTAAAAAGGGAAGGCTGGGGCACCTGGGTGGCTCAGTCGGTTAAGCATCTTGGTTTCAGCTCAGGACATGAGCTCATGGTTCGTGAGTTTGAGTCCCACATCAGGCTCCGTGCGGCTAGCACAGAACCTGCTTGGGATTCTCTCTTTCTCCCTCTCTCTCTGCCCCTCACCCACTTGCTCTCTGTCTCTCTCAAAATATAATAAGTGAACTTTAAAAAAAATAAAAATTGAAAAAAATCAAAAAGGAAGTCCTTACAAATTTAAAAGCAGAATTCCACTACACAAAAAATACTTTAAAATTGTATCTTTTAAAATTCATATCGTTATGGACTAAGCAGCACATTAATGTTCTTGCTAATTTTTTTTTTTCTGGTAAAACTGGGAAAGATTTCTCTCCCAATGCCATTTTTCCAATATACTAAATTATAAACCTCAGTTATATCTTTCTTAGAGCACTACCATCATCAACAATGTACTTTTCAAATATTTTTCTAAAAGATGAGTGCCTGAATAGAAACTTTAAAAGGGGCTTCATAATGGCAAATCAGCTAGTGGCAAACAATCCTTCCTCAGAGACAGTTAAAATGAAGCATTCAAGGGACTTAAATATGATGCGACATTAATCAAAATATTTACTCATCATTGAGAAGTCTAGTCATTCTGCAAACAAATTTTAAGGTGGTATTAGTCATTTAACAAGACTTTGTGTGTTGTTCTCAATACAAAAATTTAGACTTTGGGGGCGCCTGGATGGCTCAGTCGGTAAAGGAGCCGACTCTTGATTTCGGTTCAGGTCATGATCTCACAGTTCTGTCGGTGAGTTCGATCCCCACATTGGGCTCTGAGCTCACTGCGCAGAGCCTGCTTCAGATCTTCAGTCTCACTCTTTCTGTCCCTTCCCTGCTTGCACTCTCTTTCTCTCAGAAATAAATACACGTTAAAAAAATTTTTTTTTTAAATATAGACTTTTAATTCTCTACTGAAATCGAGGCAATCCACACTGCTTTGGCCTATATCCAGAGCAGCACCATGACTGCTGCCTCAGGCAATTTTTATCTCGTAAAAAACGAAAGGGAAGAAAGGGACGGGAAGAGGCAAAATTGTAACAGCTAACATTTATTGAATACCCGCTGTAAGCCAATCATTGTTTAGTACTCAAGATACATTAGCTTATCTTCATAACAGCCCATAAGACAATTAATTATTCCCGGGTGACAGATAAGTGAAGGCGGAGACTGGAAAAGGAAGTAACTAGCCCAGTAGGGAGAGACACAAGACCACAAATTGTCAGTCCTGTGATTCAGCTCTCTTAAATATTACCACGACTCAACCAGGCTCGATTTCTATCGCTGTAACATCCGCCACAGCCCCGTATTTGCAATTCTGAAGTTGAGAGGTAAAAACAAAATGTAAGCAAACACTTTTGGCAGTAAAACTTGATATGGACTGACATTAATACTTCTAGTTTATTTCTCATTGTGTGACTTCACATTTCTCCCCCCTGGGGAAATACTTATGTGATTGTGGGGTGTTGTCTCAGATCCCATTGGGAATATTACTACATGCTGTATACATCCCCTGGACATTTCTGAGCTCTGAAACGCATCCAGCTCTTACCGTTTCACATAAGGGACTGTGACCCTGAACTACCCTTTCCAACTTTCTAAACCAGATGATTCAGAATAGTAACAGGAAAATGTCACAGGGGACAAACTCTTGTTTGCTTTCCTCCCTCCACTGCACACAACCTTGTTGACAAGGAAGCTCCGTGGCCTTTACATGACCCAGAGACATGAGAGCTCCCTAGG
This sequence comes from Panthera uncia, assembly GCF_023721935.1. Lineage (NCBI taxonomy): Eukaryota > Metazoa > Chordata > Mammalia > Carnivora > Felidae > Panthera > Panthera uncia. Next base: position 29,559,947 of record NW_026057582.1, read on the forward strand.
AGTGCTCTAATCGCGCAGAATTGGCTCTACCTTTCTCCGCCTCCTCCAACAAGCAGAAGGTAAAGTTCCCAGTCTGAAATTAGCAAATAACTGGATACGGTGATACTGGAATATTTTCAAAATAGCACGTGACATCACACCATTTCTATTTCATCATGGACAAAAGCACATCTAGGACTTAGTTCATTTCTGTATACCACACGTAGGAAAGTCGAAACAGTGCACACCACTGACATTTCACCCTTCTCTCGGCTGGCCGGCTTCAAATGTCTGAATGTGGCTAATGCTGGCAGGAGGGCTCCCACAGGTAGAGACCTCAACTTGGCTTTAGAATCAATCTGAGTACCTACCCTAGTAAGACTTAACAAATAAAAAAATAGCGGTAGCCTCCATGTCAGTTACAAAATAGTCCTTAATACAGCCAGACCCTTACTGTCTCCCTGCAGGGAGAGCTATCAAAGAGACAAAGCAATGCGGCGAAAGCAAGGGGTTTGGACTATTTGCTGTTTGGCTCTGTGCCTCCCAGATCAGCCTTTCTCATGCAACAATGTACAACAAAGTCACCCTGTTCAACAGAAAGCATCACAGGAGCACTGGATTTGTGGATGGCTTTTTAAAACTTCTCAGATAAAGGCCTAAGATTTCACTATGCAACATTCAGAGGCCTTCATTTATGTAAGAAAGGAGTTCACTGCAGAGAAAAGTAAGGAAACTTCCCCCAAACCACTGGAGAAGCTGAATCCAAGGACAATGAGACAATGTGCCGCCTTCTTTTGACTGATTTCTCATGCTCTAGTGAACTCCACCGGCAGCCCGGAGAACCAAGTGATGTCTGCTGCTTGTGAAAAGAAGGAGCCTTTAAGAGGATTAGGAAATCTGTTAGAATGTCAAATGTCCTCCGTTTAGGAATTGTGCCGAATGTCACCGCTCTATCCTCTAACGTGACAACATTCTTGGCTTCCACTGCAATTAAGTCAAGGTAGGTGGCATTCTCTGAACGCAGGCTCCTGTAATCTTAGTTAGCAACCATGTTCTCTGCCAGAATGAGAGGAGCTGTTGAGGAGGAGTTATGTAAATGTAACAAGCAACATTTCAAGGGAAAGAGCAAATGTAAATGGAGTCAGAGCTGCGGACTGGGGTTTTGAGTTAGGAGGTTACGTAAAACAGCACTCTTTTTTGTGAGACGGGCACAAACACACGCGTATATGGGTTTACACATACGAATACGTACTACTTCCATGTGATGCTCAAAATGGAGTCATGATGACACCACAAGCCATTCTGAGAACACGCTGTGTTTATCCACAGTTCAGGATTTTTGCTTTGGGTAATCCCAGGATCATGCTATACAATTCCATGCTTGCCAGGGAGCATTATGGATGTGTCTGGACACTCCACAAACGCTATAAAAAAGAATCACGGCCAATCCTACAGGACACAGGTTGTCTCTGAGATGAAGGCCTCGAGTCTGGATAAAGCAAAGTGTCCCGAGCACCCGCCGAAAGTGACACGGGCTCTCACAGCTCAGGACCAACTGTACGTAAAATTGTTCTTCCTCTGATAAAGTGGATACTTCAACACAGGATCAAAGAAACGAATACTGCAATCTGATTTCCATAGCCCTGAGTTTCTGGAAAGATAGGATGATAAAGTCAGAGCCCTCCACCAGGAGAAACAGATTTGAAGAACCCGCTTCTCAGAGAACTGGTCTGAGGTTCGGCATTTTCACCTCTTCTTGCCTGCTGTCACGGCCTTGGGAAGGTCACTGGGGTGGCAAAGAGCACGAGAACAACCCAGTTCTAAATTCTTATAAAACTTTTACAGGGTCTGATTTAATCCAGAAATTTAAAACCGTCACTAAAAGGTGCTTACTTTACTGTGAGGCAGTTCTCAGAGTGTGGGCTGTGAAGCCTTGAGGAAGCCTGAATGCTACTCTGGGACACAGATATTTGGGAACAGTTTGATCCCTACAGTTCCTGCTTTTTATTAAACTGTTAGGTCATACAACAGCAGTGTTTAATCTGAGGGTAATTTTGCCCCACTCACTATTGAGGCAAAACTATTGTGAGACTACTCCCTGCCATGTGAACTATGAGGTTCTCCAGTCGACCCAGTGGATGCAAAAACTGTCCTCGGCTTTGTGGGGGGACTGAGGATTTGCCTCCCTAAACCTGTAGGGGGCTTCTCAAGGCTCCTCCAGCAGTTTCCTCAAATGCATGCACTTACCCCTCCTGGGCCTCCCTGGACTCACCTGTAAGTCTCCACTCAGGGAGACTCCTTGGGCATTCCCTGCCCCCGCCCGGCCATGCTCCTCCCTGTGCTGTAGTCTGCAAACTCTTTAGGCAGAAAGCTGGGGTGACCTTACCCCTCATTTAATCTGTGCCCCAGCTCCCAGAGATCACTGTCCTTTGCTGCCTAATGCCCAATGTCATAAAAACCACAGTTTCATTGTGTGCCTACTTTTAAAAAAGTTGTTTCAGACGGGAAGGTAAATCCAGTCCTTCTTTCTTAATCCTAGATGGAAGCAGAAATCTGGGGCGCCTGGGTGGCTCAGTCGGTTAGGCGGCCGACTTCGGCTCAGGTCATGATCTCGCGGTATGTGAGTTCGAGCCCCGCTTCGGGGTCCGTGCTGACAGCTAGGAGCCTGGAGCCTGTTTCGGATTCTGTGTCTCCCTCTCTCTCTGACCCTCCCCCGTTCGTGCTCTCTCTCTGTCTCAAAAATAAATAAACGTTAAAAAAAAAAAAATTAAAAAAAAAGAAATCTACCCTTGAGTTTTTGTCAACTTCACTGGTATATAACTTCTGAACAGTTAACTGCATCCATTTGATTTAATGAGTTCTAACACATCTGTACCACCATTAAAATATAAAATTATTTCCATCATCTCCAAGTTTCCTGGTTCCTGTGTACAGCCCATCCCTGCATCAACTAACTCAAGTGATCAGTTTCTCCCCCCAACTATAAATTAGTTTTGCCTACATCTTGAAAGAATATTTTTATTGGGGAAAATCCATTGTGAGAGTTACTCTTTTGGCACTCTAGAAACTCCTGGCGGCTTCTACCTTTTCTTTATGCTTCACAGCCCAACAAATGGCTGATTTTAACAGCTAGTTGTCCTATTCTTCTTTGAAGGTGTTTCCCGCCCCCCCCCCCCCCCCGGCTATTTAAGATTTTTTTCCCTTTTTCTTCTAAGTTCAGAAATTTTGATTCTGATGGACATATGCCTAATTTTCTTTGTATTCATCTTGCTTAGGGCAGGAAGAGCTCCACGAATCCATCTTAATTCATTGTCTTTCATCGGTTCTGGAAATCTTCTACCGGTATTTCTTCAAATATTGATTCTGTCCCCTAAATAATGCTTTACTTGGTTTCCTCCTGGGAATTCCATTATATATATGTATTTCACTCTGGCCCAATGTGTTTTAGGTACTTTTCTGTATTTCTCATATTTTTTGTCTCCATTCTTCAGTTAAAATTATTCTGGTAACTGCACCCCTAGGTTTA